>NC_137876.1:35139676-35187176 GCF_963924005.1 Protomyctophum bolini
ATTGAAGAGTCTAAACGGGACATTGAAGTGGAAGGAGGAGGATATTATGGCTTTCATATTTCAGGCTCCTGCATTTTTAATAAGACTATCTTACTCTAAAAGTAGATATGTTTCGTAGTTTATACCTTGGACTGACATCAGAGGGCATAATAGGACACGAGTCGAGGACCCTCCTAGAGAGGAGCACTAGATGGAAATTATTGAAGAAATATATTTTATGGAGAAAATGACTCATAATCTGAGGACCAAGGTAGAGCTATTTGAAAAACGTTGGGAAAAATGGCATTTATACAAGAGTGAATAGTGTGTATCCCCCCCTCGTTTTTCTTGAATGTACCTATGTCTCGTTTGTTGTTTGGAAAATAAAAACAAAGTAGATATGTTTCCATGAGACAAAGTAGGTTATGATTGGTACCACATAAAGCCTAGCATTCCTATTCTAAGCATGATAGGTGGATATTCAACAAAAAGAGCGTTTGCAGAAAATAACAATCTACAAGCTCATAATGGGTCAACACGTAGATCGTCTCAAATATAGAGAATTGGTGTAGACTAGAGGATAAAAGGAGGGAGCCAAGTACAGACACCTGGGGCACCCTGGTCAATGAAGTGTTTTACAGTAAGTGGTTAAATGGGTGACAGCGAAATGGATGACTAGGAATGGGACATGTGTTAGAGATGACAATCAAATATATAAAAGAAATGCATGAAATTAAACTTAATGATAAGAATAAATCTTCTCAACACGTACAAAATGTAAACATTCAATTTAAAACACACACTGTTATTTACTTTGATTGTATTTTTACAGGGACAGTACACATTAATCAACACGCTGTAAATGTGCCAGTGCTAGCCAAACAACTAATTTTCAGCCGTAGGGGGCCAGATGTTAACAAAGCCATTAAAAACAGACAGCATCAAAGCATGTGAACAATTAAAAGTCAATAAAAGCAAAGTGTACAAAACGAGACTAGAGAGTCAGCCAAGTGTTTACCACAATAAGGCACACATAAAGCAGGCTATTAATACACAGCAAGACATAATCATTAGCAGACTAGACAGAAAGTTAGGCTTGATTTATACTTCATCGGAAGACAGATGAAACGATTCCGACAAAAGCTGAAACAAAAGATGGAACAAGAACAACAGCAGATGGAACAACAACAATAAATTATTGAAGAACGCTTGCCGAAAAATAACTGATGAGATCAGTAATAAGTTACCTTCGGCTAGCGACACCGTCACGGCATGAAGTATACTTAGCAAGTAATATGGGACACATGCAGTACAACCATATAATGGGATTAGACAATGGGATTAGAGAGACAAGACAACATGCTGAGAAACACTAAAATGAAATAGACGACCCAGGCAGATGAGCACAGACAAAGTGTGTGGAGACTAGGCATGATGACAACCCTCAATGCTTGTGTTGAAATCATTCATCCCCATTAACATGCGTTGTGTGAGCCGTGAGCACGCTGCATGCATCATGTCAGCACGTGTGTGTGTGCCGTGTGTGTGAGCCGTGTGTGTGAGCCGTGAGCATGCTGCATGCATCATGTCAGCACGTGTGTGTGTGCCGTGTGTGTGAGCCGTGAGCATGCTTCAGTCGCTGCATGCATCATGTCAGCGTGAAGTTCCCATGAGTTCCCTATAGCCCTCTGGGCTCAGAGGATTCCCCATGACTCTGGAATGTCCATACCTTAAGGTGTTTTGGACTTGACTCTAACTATGTGAGTCACACACGGAAATAGATGCAAACACACACACATGCACTCAGTCAAGCTTGCACACACACACACACACACACACACACACACACACACACACACACACACACACACACCCCTCTGCATAGGTGTGGCTGACTCCTGTCTTTTAGCGGCAACCTGAGTGCAATGCAGGAACAAACACTAGAACCGCCCCCTCTCTTTCTACTGATCAGTTAATATACTGTTAGCGTGCCCTACCCTGCCCTCTGGGTATCCCAGGTTTGTGTGTGTGTGTGTGTGTGTGTGTGTGTGTGTGTGTGTGTGTGTGTGTGTGTGTGTGTGTGTGTGTGTGTGTGTGTGTGTGTGTGTGTGTGTGTGTGTGTGTGTGTGTGTGTGTGTGTGTGTTTGCGTGCGTGCGGCATGCTGTGATTTTGTACAAAAACAAATTAAACAATGTAACTAATAGGCTGGCTAAAAATTACATACTTGAAACAACAATTTCTGATTCTGTTTTTGTAAAAATGTTCAGAAAATGTAGTCGTCTCTTATATCAATATCTCATTATAGGAAATGTACAATTGATTGATTGATTGTTCAGTGGTAATTTAAATTAATACCAAATGAGAAAATGTTTCGGGGTCCTCATAGTAGTACCCTTTCACTACTGTGGGGGTGTGTGTGTGTGTGTGTGTGTGTGTGAGAGAGAGCTTCCATGTATTTAGATTAGACGACAACGTACACATGCAAGCCACGGTTGCGTACATACACACACAGCAGAAGGGAGAGCATAACCATTTGATGGATATTTGTTTCCGTGCTACAGGGATGTTTCCCCTACAGCTACGTGTCCCTCTGTGGACCTCCCTGACCCACAAGTGTTTTAAGAGTGGACGTCCAAGCTAATCAGACAGTGTTACTTCAGCTCCAAGTCCTAAAGCCTAAAATCCCAAACTCCTCTGCTCTACAGCAGGCTAGGAGACAGGATTAGGTTAGTGGAACATTCCACAACTGCATGAAAGGAAGTGTGTGTGTGTGTGTGTGTGTGTGTGTGTGTGTGTGTGTGTGTGTGTGTGTGTGTGTGTGTGTGTGTGTGTGTGTGTGTGTGTGTGTGTGTGTGCGTGCGTGCGTGCGTGTGTGTTTAGCACGCGTGTGTCTAGCAAGCATGAGCTCATTCAAAGAAAGGGTGTATCCTGTCTCCTGACATTCGTCACACACCTACGCCTGTCCAGGTGTGTTTATGATTTTGAAAGAAGGGAAGGGTTCTCTCGCGTTATCCATCTCCCCCAATGCCAGTAAAACAAGTTGTGTTTGAATCAATAATTATCTGATCTCAGATCACAAGTAGGAGTGCCGTTCAATTTTGTGTCCCTGATGATTTCACTGTGTAGTACTGTGTGTGGTCTATGACAGATCTGACAGCACAAACAAAAACTGAACACAACAACAAACGGTTTTGTGTGTTAATCTTAAAATGTTCTATTAATTCGTTATTATTATTATTATTATTATTAAAATCGTATTTTTTCCAGTAAAGTAAATGGGGCAAGATATCTCTTTCATTTCAACATATTGATGGTGGTACAGTTTTGGTATCAACCAGATAGCCCAGAGGTATATATTATATGAATTTGTACATACTAATTGCATTTACAGTATAGTCATCTGACTATTCTCACAAAATGTAGCTATTCCCATGAATGCAAATGAGGTTTAGGCTTTAGACGAGAATGTAAATTCATTGTACCTCCCTGCCTGGGGGGCCAGTGACAGAGGGAGCTAAGCTTTAAAACAGTCAAAGGGTCAAAGATCACACACCATACAGAATCTCTTTCACACTTTCGTGCACACACACACACACACACACACACACACACACACACACACACACACACACACACACACACACACACACCTGTGTAGTGTGCATACCCATGCATACACACAGACGCATACTGTAGGCTTGCATGTAAAAACACAAACTCTGTCTATCTCTCTTTCTCTCACACACGCACACTGTTTCTCGCACGCACGCACGCACACACGCACGCACGCACGCACACACACACACACACACACACACACACACACACACACACACACACACACACACACTTAAAAACACACGTGCACTACTGCACTCACCCACGTCTAGGATATCCAGGGTGATGATGTCGGAGGTGGCTGAGCCCAGTTGGTTGGAGGCCTCCACCCAGATCTCGTAGGGCGTGAACAGAGCCAGGTCACGGGGGATGTAGCAGGTGTAAGGCTGGGTCAAACTGTAGTCCTCACACTCCCTCTCCTTACCGTACCACCTGGAGGGACACACACACGCATCATGATTAGAACTCCTTACCATACCACCTGGAGGGACACACACATGCATCATGATTAGAACACCGTTTCCCAAACACTGGAAACCCATTTGTAGGTCACAGACAAATGTTTTATGTTTTATTTTACTCGAGTAAAAATCACATTTATTTTTCTTACACTTAAAAGAATATATTGCAACAACAAAAACAATTTATATATATATATATATATATATATATATAATATATTATATGTTAAAAACAAACAAACAATCACGGTCTAAATAGTTTGGGAACCACTGGATTAGAACATGGTTGAATTAGAACTCCCCATTGGAACACATTGAAATACTCTATTCTCTAACGTGCATTACCTGTATAATATTGTAGACATTTTTAAAGCACAGCTCAAGAACTACTTCTATACTCTTACTTTTTAAAATCCTTGTTGTTATTCATGTCCACTGTATTTCCTTATTCACTGCTATTATTTTAATAGTTTTATGCTTATGTCATTGAAAGCTACAAAAAAAGTTGTATTATTAATATATAATATATCATATTATGGGTCTGCAAAATGGGTTCCTCAGAGTTACTACAGGGGAGTGGGAAGATGTTTGTGTCATAGAAACCTTTCGTTCATTCTCATTCATAAATTGAAATACACTATTAGCATGAATCCATCCAATATATTATTGGCAAAGATAAACTGTAATCAAACAAAACAATCTTAAATATTATTGGTATTATTAGTGCTGTCATACTATGATGCCATCAAAGCTGCAGCATCAATGGAGATGCACAGTCACTTAAAATAAAAATCTGTGGAATACTTCCAAGCTAGTCTCAAATCAGCAACAGGCAACAATGATATCTGTGAGACATTTGCCTAAAAATTAGCTGGCATTGAAACACTCTTATCAAGTTTCCTTGAAGGCTTATATATGTAGTGGGGGTCCTTGCTTCGTTTCTCTCTCAGCTAAAGGGTTCCTTAGCTTAAAAAACGTTGAAGACACCTGATGTAGGGTTTAAGTGGCTATGGCACTCCAGGCTTCATGGTGCCCATGATGTAATCAATCAAAGTATACACAATAATATACAGCAATTCTAGGATGCTTGACATAAGGTTATTGTCAAATTCTAAATCATCACATCATAGCAAACATAGCACAAACATAGCATTAAAATGGTATGGTAACCTGGTGTGTTTATTTTATTAACTTTCATGAAGAAGAAGAAGAAGAAGAAGAAGAAGAAGAACAAGAAGAAGAACAAAAACAAGAATTATCAAATAAAGTTCGTACTAATATGACAAATTTAATTTTGGAGAGCAGCCACTATTTGTTTTGTTCCACTGATGCAGGAAGCTGCTTCTTCAGAATGGTCTTGAATATTTGTTTTGTCTTGCTTTGGTTTTGATCTCCACTCAGTCGGCACAGTTTAGGTCAACTGGGGTGGTCTTGACTACATATCTCTAATGTTTGGGTTTATAATGTGTTCGGAATTGGATAAAAATATAAACATTGAATATGTTGAGATAAAAAATAAAGTCTTAACAAAGGGTACATTATATGCAAACGTATAATTATAATTTAAGCAAAAGATCTCTCTGTGCACATACCGTATACGGTCAGGAACATTACCATTAGCTCTGGAGACTGGCAAGTTTAATGAAGAGAGATACTGTGAACTTGATGAAATAGAAAATTAGGTATTTTTTGTTTTGTTTTACTGCCCTAAATACGATGATATAAGAGAGGCATTTGTTAGTAAAATGTATTTTATTTGTGGTAATTTCCTTGAGTTAGATCAGGGGTGGGCAACCTTGATGATGGAGAGGGCCACTAGGTTATATTTCCACATTATACTGTGGGGAAGAAACCTCTTATATCCATATTTTAACTTTTTTCAAAAATGTATGCGCTACTTTGTCATATGTTACACAAAAGTAGCAAAGACTGCAGATCTACAAGCTAAAAACGCGTCACAGTGTGAACTTGTAGACCTGCTATTTCTGCTATATTTGAATTAGAATCCTGAAAAGTTTTTATTTGTATTTAATTTCAAATGCATTTAGTTATACTTATTTTAACTTTATGAACTTCATTGGACATAAAGACAATACATTTAATACTATTAATAATAGTCATTAAGCGACTAATATAAACGGAAGTAATTAAAGCAGGTTCATGTTTGGAATTGTAACGGATGAAATTAAATAATACATCAGTATTTGGATATTGACTGCATTAAGTGAAGGTGGGGGTGGCATGTGGCCCCAGGGCTTCCAGTTAATTGCCCATGTATGAGTTGGACGCTTATGAATGTATGTATGTGTGTGTGTGTGTGTGTGTGTGTGTGTGTGTGGCTGTGCATGATGTGTACTCTATATAGAGTACTAAAGTTGAGTTTAGAAACTAGAATGCTTTATAGCCTGTTATTTTTATTCATCCCTGGTCTGCCTGAGACAGAATCTCTCTGTCTACAACCTGATTTAAACCCTGATTTATGAAAGGAAGTGTCGCAAGATACAATGCAACGCGATGTATATAAATCAGCCTTGTAGATATTGCTGTTTTTATTGCGTGACACCGGCGCTCAACTAAGTATAAATGAGGCATTAAGTGAGGTCATACAGCATTTTCAGCTGCAGGTTCAACATCAAATCTCTTTGGTTGAGAATAGTCATACATCTGCAATTTTCGCTGAATGTTAACCCCAGAATGGAATTAGGGACGCTATGAGGTTAACACTGAGCACTCAGGGTTGAATTAACCATCCAGACTTTGTATTCCTGCTACACACCTGAATTTGTACTTGAGGGTGTACTTGGTTCTGATGAAGGTCTCTCCCTGTCCCCCAGGAGCCCAGCGGCATGTCAGGTCCTTGGTGTTCCTGGACCAGCATGTCAGATTGACCGGCTTCTCTGGAGGCACTGGGGGGGGGGGGAAGGCAGAGAGAGACAGAGAGATAAAGAGATAAGGAAAGAACATTTGGGGTTAGCAAGTACTCTATTACCCTGTTCCTTCTATCATTCCTTCAAACTTTAAGGTCAGGGCAAAAAGTAAGTTACCTTCACCATTATCAAAGCCCTCTCCTCCTGAGCGTAATTTACTAACGAGTGATGTTCCTCAGAAATTGGTATGTTTGTTCTGACCTGTTCTGTGTGTGCATGTGTGTGTGTGTGTCTGTGCGCGTGTGCGTGTGTGTGCATGCTGTAAACTTGGGTCAGATTCAGGAACCCTGCCAACATTCCTCTTCTGTCAGAACACACTAAACACAGGCTCCAGCGTCACACAGAGATTAGAATCCTGACTACAAAACTGTCCGTGCCCGTGTGTATGCAGTGTGTGTGTGTGTGTGCGCGCGCGCATGTGGGGTTATGTGGCTGTATATGGCATGCACACAAGTGTTACTTCACAGCAAAATCTTTATGACTCCTTAGAAGTCATTTATCATCTCATCACCCAGGCCAGCAGCACATTTATTTTTCAGTTCTCATTGTGACATACAGTGTGTGTGTGTGTGCTTGTTCCAGTGTGCATGCATGAGCACATGTCAGACCCATGCCCTATGAGTGATAGTGCGAGTAATGGACCACACAGGTGGTAAAAGCGTCACAGAGACATGCAGGCCTCATCAGCCAATCTAAAATACAACCACAACAACTGTGTCGAGACTCTTCCATATCTCTTATCCTGCAACAACACAACCCCCCCCCACCCTCACAGTCGTCGCTCCGACATCACTCCTGTCCCGTTCTCGGCTCGACTTCTTCTTCTGTGCTTCTTCCCTCAACAACCCCCCCCCCCCCCCCTTCCCCCCAATCCAACCATCTTTATTTTATTTGACCATTTCCTCACGGCGGACCAGCACACACCACATGATTCCCCCAGAGAAAATACGCCTTTCTCCAGTCTCTGCCGTGAAAGGGATACACTGTATCCGAATACACGGTGAACAGTCTCTTCCTGGAAGAAGAGAGAAAAAAAAACAACTAAAGCCTGACCATGACATGAACAAAAAAAAAACAACAACCAGAAAAAACCCTTTTCCCTTGGATTGTGACAATACTGTACAGCAGCAGCGTTACCACCGGCTAACTTGATGAGACTTACTGCCGACATAGAGGCAGGAGCCGGCCAGGACATGTCCTCCGGGGTTGTGGCAGAGGAGGTTGTCCCCAGAGCGCTGCCGGGAGGCAGGGAGTCTGGGCAGTGTGACGGTGAGGGCGGTGGGGCTGAGCACGCTGTAGGAGGTGCTGGGCAGACGCCGTCCGTTCAGCGTCCAGAACAGAGAGCTGGCATGGACGCCCAGGTCTGGGTTGACCCGGCAGGTGGCGGTCAAGCTGGACCCGATGTGCAGAGCAGGGTCCTCTGGGAAGATGGCTGCCACCTCTGGGGAGGGAGAGGAAGGAGGCGGGGGTGAGGGTGTTTGTTAGGACAGTACACAGCTGAGTGGTAAGAGAAGAGAATATATTCTAGAACACAATGCTATGAACAAGATAGTTCCTATGGAGAACAGATGAGAGAGTATAATGAGTGTGAGAGCTTCTAACACTTTGTCAGACCACTACAAATCTCAGCCCGGGGCCATATACTTTGAGTAACTACCTCTGCTGAAAGACAGATTGTGTGGTCCTTTTGAGAAGAACTTCTTTGAAGAAGTTCATTTCTCTGTAACTCCACACCAATATTTAGGCTACATCGCAACACTGACATAATTGCAATTCCCGCACACACACACACACACACACACACACACACACGTGCGCGCGCAACACGGGCACACACACACACACACACACACACACACACACACACACACACACACACACACACACACACACACACACACACACACACACACACACACACACACACACACACAAAAATATGCACAGGGTGTTAAGCATAATACTCAGCTAGCAGAAGGGAAGGGATCATGATTACCCAATCACACTCTGATCCAGCTGAATAACAATAATTTACTGATCCCTTTCAGTAGTCTGAGAGTGGTGGTGGTTGGCCCAGTCCCTCTGGACCAGGGTGTGAAACCCCCTCACTTTAACGACCACAAAGACAGGCGCAATTACTGCTGTTTATTGTCTCTACTCCACAAGCTTGCAGGAGGAAATGGCTTGTAAAATATGATTTGTTTTCAGAGGCTTACGGCATTTTGAAGCAGGGCTGTGATAATGAGGGCAGGTGATAAGTTTAACCATTGGACAGCGGAGTGCCCTTAGGTCTTTCTTTTAGTTTTTTGCATATTTTAAACTGATAATATCACTATATGTGCAAGTTAATACAAATCATACAATTCAGGAGCTCATTTTTCAATACACACATTATCAATTTCAGCAAATAAAACAGCAAAATGTTCATTATTCATAAAGTCTGTATGGCGCAATAATTAAAAGGTTTAAGTTCATACAACCACATCTGTCCTTTGGCCACATTAAGCATCACGTTTTACAAACGGAGGACATCTCATAATGTCGTTACCAGACAATATGTGGCAGGCTGTGACAGGAAATGCACAAAAACGAACAATCCCCCAGTCAAGAACAGAGCACCACAAGGTCACCAATCCCATGCCGTGGCGACGGTGGCATGCTCCCTCATTAATTAATCATGTTAGCATGTATTTGATCAATTCTGCATTTAGTTATTGTTTGAAAGAGTCAAGTAAATATGTATTATATAATACTGTATATAAATGAAGACCCCACATCACACCTGGGGTTCTATAAAGACTCTGGCCCGGTATAGACAGCAGTAGAGATCCCTTGTTGCTTCCTATACATGCCACCCGGCATAAAAGGCAGTAAGTAAGTAATTATATATAATATTTATAAACTAAACTACTGACTGCCATGCCAACAAAACTAAAGTAAAGGAATAAAGTTATCCGAGTAGCAGTTGAGGAAAGAAGAACAAATGACATCAACAAATGAATTCCCTGATGAGACACTAGACTAGATGAATGCTGAATGAGCTCCAACGAGATAAACACTGCTCATGGTTGATTCTAAACCCCTTTGACTGCTGGTGTCTGTGAGGAATTGAAAAATGAGAGCTGGTCTCTGACACCCATGGTGGTTATGCTGTCAGCATTCAAGGGTGCGTGAAAGGCCTGTAATACCATTTCCAAAGCTCTGTTTGCCCTTTACTCGTCCGTGGAACAGTTCAAAAGAACAATAAGCTTCCTACATTTGACGGACAAAAGAGATACATATGGAACGTTTTCAACATTTTGATGGGCTTGTGTATAGGGGACAGAATTGAAAGGAGAAGTCATGAAGCATTAAGTGACAATGAGCCATGCAATGCCATCTGAAAAGGGCACAAAGAGACAACAGTGGATGCCTGTTTTCAAATGTATAAATTCAATTTTCTTTTCAAATTTGCTTTCAAGTTAAAGGGACATGATGTAGCAATTCAAATGTACAATATCTATAATTGGCCTGTCTCCACATTGACAGGTCGTGCATGCTCAAATCTTTCTCCAACAAATCTGATTAGATCATGTAATTCTATTATTTGCACTATATGTACAGTGAAAGGTTTCACATCATAAAATACTTTTTTTGTAAACCGAATATTGAGGCGAGCGAACAGTTCACTAGTGACTTGGAGTATATCAATAGGTTAGTTACAGCATAATAAAAGCCACGGCTACCTTGTCAAGACTGCTGGTCTTTAAGCGTTTAAACCGGGCTTTATTTTATAAGTTTCCACGCCAACTTAACAAGGACAGATGCTGAGGCAGACGTTTGTAGACTTTATAGTTTATACTTTATAGTGAGCTCACCAATAAAAATAATCCGGCCACTTATGGGGAACGGACGTGTGGGACTGCATAACTTAGATTTATTTACGTTACTGTGCATTAAGCTGCCGGTTAACATTCTCTAGGAACCGACCAAATGATGTCACTGTTTTGTTGCGGTTCGTAAAGCCCCATGCTCCCCATGTGTTAAACGAATTATGTCCCAACTGAAATTCAACCTCCTGGGAGGGTTTCCCAAAAACCTCCCATTTTTGCAGGAACACCGGGGAACATGCATATAAGCCAATCACACCAACAGTGCTGGCTGTCAAATGAAAATGTGGCACTTGTCATTGTTTTTATTAAGCGTTCAGAAATTATTTTCAATTTAACAGCCAATATGGAATTAGTGTCCCCTAAACGTAAAACAGGTTATGGGGGGGGGGGCGTAATTTAAACACGTAATTTAATTGTTATTTTGCGGTTTAATTTCTTTCTTTTTTCTGTTTTGTGATGTCATAGCCATATTTTACCAAGGTGTCATCATCATCCATATTAGGTGTGGAAAAACCTCTCAAGCCGTTTCACGCGGACCGTTTTGTTTTGTTTTTTAAATCGCACGACGCTTTTTACTAGTGACACAAACCAAATGTACGCATGATGCCGTGTAGAAAACTGCAGCCTGTCCATTCCAGCCAGACATTACCAAGCCAACGTCTGTGCGCATCGATGGACATCTGTGGGACACTTACGTGTGGAGTAGCTTTGCACGCCGGGAACGGACAGCATGAAGATCACCAAGCAGGTCTCCAACACGACCTTCATTTTCCCCTCAGCAAGTTTGTCTTGGTTTTCCGTCCCGTTTTTCTTACGTTCTCTCCCCTTGACGCGTCGATCCTGTGTATTTTGAATTACGCACGGTTCTGGCAGAGGAAGAACTGCACGGGTTCAAGTTGACTGCTCCGAAGTTCAATATGCTTCTGTTAACAAGACAACTCTCCGGCGCAAAGGAGCACGCTAGAGGCTTCAGGCACACTTCGTAAACCCACGGCCCAAGACGTCCAAAATCAAGGTAAATTGCTGAACATAGAATACGTCCCGTTATGGAGTCTTTTCCCTTAATGCTTCCTCTGCTAAAACACACACAAGTTCATACTTTTTAGGCCCCTCCCCTCTCTCTTCCCACACAGTCGCCAGTCATTTCCCCCTCTCTCTCTTTCCGTCCTTCCCTTTTTCTTTTTTCAGTCTCTCTCCCCCTTCCAGTGATGGGTAGAAGAGTCACATTCATTCACTTTCACTGAATCATTCTCTCTCTCTCTCTCTCTCTCTCTCTCTCTCTCTCTCTCTCTCTCTCTCTCTCTCTCTCTCTCTCTCTCTCTCTCTCTCTCTGTCTTCCTGACTTTCCATGTTTCTGACTTTCTGTGTCTAGGTCTAGGAGGCTGTTGAGTCACTGTTTTTACAGGAAAGGTCATCAGATGGATATCTCTCTCTCTCTCTCTCTCTCTCTCTCTCTCTCTCTGTGTGTGTGTGTGTGTGTGTGTGTGTGTGTGTGTGTGTGAGACACACACTCTTGTTTCACACAGGGAAGCCTCTTTGAACCCCAGCAGTAGTACTATGTATGTTGTTTCCTGTTTCAATCATGTTTGTTTTGACGCACAGATGATGGATGGTGGCAGGCCTGTATTGTGGTGTATTGAGTAACACATGTAGCCTTGGGCCTGGGAAATAACACTGTATACATTAGCATAATAAGCCTATCCACTGAATTCTGAAACCCTTACCCACCCTGGCATACAGCATAGTGACCACCTCACCTTCCTTTTAATATAAGTAAACTGCAATACTTTCCAAAAAATACGGAGACAGAGAGTCGTTACTGCCTGGCATGTTTAACTTTTATATTAAGTTATTCTGAATTTATGTGCAGGTAATCTCTTTATTTATTTATTTTTGGACAATGGGTTCCGAGATTGTGTGCAAGGTGATGGAGTCTGTATTAACAGTGTAATTACACATTTTGTATAGAACCGTCATTATTTCACACAACCCTAAAATGACATTCATTTGCTGTATAAATCCCAAAATACCTTTAACCATTTATGTCCTGACCTACATATCTCCCAGGTCGAGACCCAAAAGAAAAGAGAGATTAGATGTTTGCCTGTGCTTTATAAATATAGTTGGATTGGATTGGACCCAAACTAGTGAAACAAGCGCACAACGCGTTGTGAGCTTGTAGATCAGCTATTTTCACTATACTTCTTCTTATGTTTAATGGAATTTCTTAGATTTGTTTGTTTGTTTTTGTAAACATATTTAAATGTAAGGAAAAGAAAATGGGATTTTTACTTGAGTCGTGACTCGTGGCCCATACAAATTTGTCCGTAATCCACAACTGGGTTCTGGCCCACTGTTTGGGAAACAGTGAGATAGCTTCTATACAAGCTCACAACAGAAGCTTGTAGATCTGCAATTTTTGCTATTTAAACGACAAAAAAAAACGACAAAAGGATTAATGTGGTTGAATCATGAAGAAAACTATTACAGAAGTCTTAGAATAAGCGATGCCCTTGGGCCAAGGCTTGGTATCAGCTGAGAGAGGGAAGTAGGCACCATGTCCATGGAAATCCTCTGACTCATGCGAGATTCACCCAACCTGTCATCACTCACTTAAAACAGACCCTGAAGACAAGTCGACTGCGTGGAAGGGAAGGTGGGGTGGGGGTGGGGGTGTTGGGTTGGGGCGGTGAAGACAGACAGGCAGGCAGGGTGACGAAACACAATCACATTATGTCACATTGGGATTAAGAAGTCCACATCAGGGGTCTCGGCGTCCGCCTAGAGAACAAAAACCCTGTTCATGTTTATCATTTAAATGGGCACTGTGACTAATGTTTGACTAATGGTAGCCGCAGACACACACAAGTTAGCCCTACTGGTCGTCCTTTGGTCGGGGGCCAGTGGTGAATCAGCAGGGCCAGTGAGGCTATGAATGTTATAGTTGTCAACCTACGGATCCCTGCAGACACTGGCCCTACAATGTCCCCCTTTCTGCCTCGTCAGAGGGGGCCCTTGTTCGTCGCCCACTTACCGCTCAGACCACGGCAGCTATGTCCAGTAAATGTGAAAAGAACTTTGTGACGGGGCTCAGACATTGTGTCACTTTCCGGTCAGTAGCTGCTCTGATGCCGTTCAGGCTGCCGTAGCTAGAATAGTTGATCTTTGATGGGCGCTCGTCATCACATTCACAGGGGGGGCTCAACAACCCCAATTAATTGTAAACCAAGAGGGGTCCGTATGCTTTTCCGGTCCAACATACGGAAAACGACCGGATTAAGGTTGACGAACATGCGTCAAGGTTGGCGAACATGCGTTAAGGTTGGCGAACATGCGCTGCTCCGTGCTTGCGGTTATGGTTAGGTTAGGGTTTGAGCCTAGGTTGTCCTTGTCGGACCAATGACTGCAGCACCCCCATAGCACCCTCGCCCCTCGGTCGCAATTTTCTGGAGCCGTCGCTGCATATTCCCACTGTCAGTGAAAATGTTGTGTCACACAATCACATGCACACACGCCATATAAGAATTTGACACACTTTTCCAAACACATAATTAAGCACAAGCTTTCACATTCATTATTTTGTCACTCATATTCGTACCCAAGCTCACACACACATAACACATTTTTACATCATAGACTGAAAGATGGACAGTGAGTGATGATGAGGGTGGGAAAATAAGTGAGTGCGATGACGAGAAAATTAGAGAGAGAATATGGCAAGAGACAGTGGGAGCGGGTGCGCTCCTAAATCCTGAGTGTTAATTTATCCCATATAGCATAAAGATAGTTCATTTTTACACTCAGAGTTCCAAATGACCCTCAGGATTTTCCAGTGTGGTCGGAGCAGATGCTGTAGTAGAGGGATGAAAAAGATGTTTCCACCCTGTAATAATGTCAGTCATGGGGGAACAATAGGCTTAAATCTCTTTAGTTACAACCACAATGTGGGAATGCATGCTGGGTGTAAACCAATGGCATATGTTTGACACCAGTGGATGTATGTGTCTCAGTGGTGAGTAGAACCCATGGCGGTAACTTGACTTTCAGCACTCCACCACAGCCTGAGCTCAAACCGCAATTCAGTCTGCCACCTGAGAAGGATCTGGTTCACGTGGCGGAGTAGGAATATTTCAACTAGGGAATGAGTTTATGCTAAGGGAGGGGGGGGGGGGGGGGTTATTATACGATGCAATATAATCACATTACATGAGCTTTGTGAGACTTCAGTCCATGCAGTAGCCAGAAACTAAAATCTACATCTTCTACTAACATTCCCTGGGAACACGTTCTCTCTGCTTAAACGCTCCTACTTCATAGTGTAGACCCCACCCGCGCCGGTCTATATGCTACTTAAGGCCCCATTCTTTTTCCGATCTACACCAAATCTGTTTGCCGAACATTTTTGATCTACAAGATCACAGCGTGTCGCGACATGGCTTGTATTGGCTATTTTTGCAGAATGTTCCCTTTGCCTCAGCTCATTCCACTGTTTACCTATCAGAAGGTTTATAATTTCATAACTTTGTGTTATCAATAATAATAATAACTTAATTGCTATGGCGTGGGAGGGGCTGAGCCGTCCAGAAGAGTCTGTGCGTGCGTGCGGGCATGCGTGTGTCCAGGCAACTTTCTTGTGCACGCTGCCAGTAGGCTAAGGACATAACTCACATTTTATACTTAATATATATATATATATATTTTTTAATTGTTATCCCATGATTTTGCAACCCATTTTCTAACCCTGTGTCATTTATCGAATTTAATCCTGCACTCCCTCTGCCAACCTGGGGAGAGCAACGGACTGACCTCATGCTTCCTTCTATGCATGAGGACTGGAGTCCAAGCTGCTTCTTTTCACCTGACAGGGGGGAGTTTCCCCAGTTGGACGTACCGTGTGGAAGGAGCACGTTATTCCAACCAGTTCCTTTGCCCTCCATCAGTTGCCTCGGCTGGCCAGGGGGAAGCAGTATAGAGACCAGGATTACTGAATGTTTTTTACGAGGGTACCTACTACCTACCCTAAGTCTCAGGGTCCAATTCTGCGTGTCTTAAGTGCCAGGTCTTATAACCTGGCACTTAACTTATAAAACTTGACTTATAACTTGGCCACTAAAAATAGCCAAACAGCATTGGCCACACCTCCAGGTCTTAAGTTTAGTCATAAGACCTGGCACTTAAGACACGCAAAATGGCCCATAGTGTCAACAGAGATTGGACTGGGATGAAACTACTCCAAATATAGAGATGGCATAGATACTTCATAGTCTAGCCAAATGAATTCCAAGATCCCCATGGAAGCTGCCCTCCATTATTAGACTCTGTCTTGTTTCATTTGCATAGGAATTTTCAAAACAACTGTTACAGTATAACATAATGCCCGTAGCCCTATAATAAGCACATCTGAATGTAAACAGCACAATAGTCCTCAGTAGTTTCAGGGCGTGTCTTTCAAGGGACTACTAAAACAACATTACTGCATCTGTACATAATATTTCCTTCAATCAGTATAGATTAATACACTGAGTTATGGTTATTGTGAGGAAAGGCTTTACCATGTTTGTTTTTTTTTATCCTGGACGTTTGTGTTTTTCTAATAGAATTCCATCCCCGTTCAAATTGCCCCCTGTGTATTTCCAATGTGGTTCTTAGAGGGGGTTCCAACTGGGGGGAGGCGCACATGAAGAGGCCGGAACCCTTAGCGGCGCTCCGAGGAGTTAACCAGGGGGCAATCAGAGAGAGTAGGATAGAGGGAGGGAGACAGGCATGGGGAACAATGAGCAAAGTAGCGCTATGTGCAGAGAAAAAAAACGCAGATTGACAGAGAGATTTGGGGGCTGCCTAGACAGAGTTAGAAAAGAGAGAGAGAAGTTAGAAAAGAGAGAGAGACAGACAGACAGAAACATCGAGACAGGGAGGGGAGGGAGTAATCAAGGAGAATCCCAACGTTTCCTCTGTAATACCCACAGGCCTCAGTCGAGCCCCGGCTCCTCTATCCACACTGATTGGAGGGAAGGGTTTGTTTGAAGAGGAGGTCAAGATCGTCAGTACCTTGTTAAGTCATAGTTGTGTCCAGAGGAATGAAGAGGGCTCACTCCTTCCTGAGGAATTCATTGGGGTTTAGGGTGTGTGTGTGTGTGTGTGTGTGTGTGTGTGTGTGTGTGTGTGTGTGTGTGTGTGTGTGCGCGCGCGACTGTGCGTGTGTGTATATATAAAAATCACACCCATGTGAAGTGAGGGGCGCTCTTATCATCTTACCAGATAATGATGATGTAAACCAAACGGTGTCAAAACAAACGTTAAATTCTCTTTATTGTTAATGGCATTTAATGTTTGTGTTAGGGACAAGATTAAATTGTCAATGGTGTTTTTAAAACAAACATTGAATTAAAAACAAACATTAAACCTGTATATATCAAAAATATAAGTGCTCATTTGTGCAAGGCAGTGAAATGGAGTACATGGTGTGTGTGTGTGTGTGTGTGTGTGTGTGTGTGTGTGTGTGTGTGTGTGTGTGCGTGTGTGTGTGTGTGCGTGAGAGTGCCTGCGTGCGTGCGTGCGAGAGAGTGACAACGAAAGAAAGACTGAGTTTTTCTTTTCTCCCAGGCTTATGGCATATGGTTGTTCTTTGTTTTGATTTGTTTTGTTGGTTGGTTGTTATTTTGTAAAGCGTCCTTGGGTTCATGAAAGGCGCTATATAAATTCAAGCTATTATTATTATTATTTGAGGGAGAAAGGAGAAATTGTGTGTGTGTGTGTGTGTGTGTGTGTGTGTGTGTGTGTGTGTGTGTGTGTGTGTGTGTGTGTGAAACAGAAAGAGGCAGAGTGAGAATGCATATGGGTGTTTGTGTGTTGATAAAGTCACTGAAAACCAGGCAGCAGGAGGAATCAGATTTGATTTAAGGCGGACGGCCGCTGCCTTCAACCCCCTCCTCACTCTGTCTTCAACATAGTTTCTGAAGCCAGGATAGCAGCACTGGCATTTGCCGCAATAATGCATGACAGATGTACATCAACCATGCTCTCTTCTTTTCCTCCTCCTGCGCCCTCTCTCACCCTCTCCCTCTCTCTCTCTCTCTCTCTCTCTCTCTCTCTCTCTCGCTCGTCCCTCTCTCCCTCTTTCATTCACTCCCTTACTGTGTCTCTCTCTTGCCTCCACCCATCTGGACCCAATGTGTTGTTGGTGGTGGGCATCGTCCAGCCAAGGCACCAACCACTACAAAATTGGGAAAGAGAGGATTAAGGTCTCATCTGTGGAATCTTCCATTTTTGATGGTTGAATAACGACTCTATAGTCAGAAAACATTTATTTGATCTGCCCAATGATGATGGGGGCCTGCTTTTAACTTGTTTAACTCCCTGATATACTATATATTCATGCTGACAAAGTAGTTTACCCTGAATTAAGCGTTTAAAAAATGGTGAATGGTAATGGTGAACTAAACTTGTCATAAGCGTGATTGATAGTTGACATAAAAATGCATTCACTTAATGGAATAATCATGCTCTTCAGTTTATCTGGTGGAACTTAAAGGTGTGTTCGGTTGGAGCCGAAAAGAAAAACATTAATCAGAAAAATGGTGTTATTTATTTATTATTTTACAAATGCTGGTTCCATTTCACGCCAGGAGAGGGCAGTACATTCACAGCACATGATGCACACGTCCTCTCTTCACCACTGTACCATCAAAAAGGTCAATACAATATTTGCAGTGTCTACAAACACATGGCTTGTCTTGATATGACTCCAGCAAAATCTTAACTACGCTGTAGCATCATACAGACAACTATATCTTTTTTACAAAGAAACATTAAAAATGGGCTTTACTTAGAGCACTTTGTTGTTGTAGTCGGTTACGCCTGCATGGCTTAAGCTATTTTTTGTGTTGATGTAAAGCTGAAAACCAAGAAAAGGACTGAGAGTGAAAGATCAAAGTCATGGTTTTGTCTCATTTGTAATGGTGCCTATAGGAAGGACCAGTCAAACATAGTATCCTCTGATGTGCACCGATCTATTCTTAACAAAAGTAATGTGGTGCATATATATATATATAAAACAGGAAATTGTTGTCTGTTTGTTTGTTGTCCATAAGGATACGATAGACCACAAATGAGTGTGACTGAAGGGAAGATGAGACAGGGAGAGCAATTAGGGAGCAGAGGAAAGAAGAGTAGGAGATGAGAGCACGGTAGGGAAGCAGGAGAGGAAAGGAGAGGCCAGACCCATTGCAAGATGCTGTACTCTGTTGTCAACCCTAAGCCATTCCAGTCTGTCAAAATAGGCAGGAGTGAGGTGGGTTCGAGAAGTGAGGCCAAGTAGTAAGTTTGTTTTGGGAAGTCTGGAGCCTTGTCTTAAGGGCCTTTGAGGTGTGGTACCAAGAGGTGCATGCATAGTCGTAGAAACCTTGTACTAGGGCTCTTGTTAGGGTCTTCAAGGTGTTTTTGTTGACCAGTGAGGAGATCATGTATAGGAATCTTGTTCTTTGGTTGACTTTTTTGATTACGTTGGTGGCCATTTTATCACTGGAAAGATTTGCCTCCAGGATGGAAGTACCAAGAACAAAACTGTAGAAAAGGGTAGCCCTAGACTCTGCTACTTGAATGTAGAGATACAATCATGTTATGTTTGATGACCTGCCCTGGCATTTGGCAGATGTGCCCGTCAGAAAAACAGACGTGGCCTTGCCCATAAAATAGTGAGATTCCAGGCCTGATATAGAATATAGTTGATAATAATAATAATATAATAAAACTTTTTTTTTTAAACTATTTGTATAGCACCTTTCATGACATGAAATGCAGCTCAAAGTGCTTTACAGAAAAATGGAGAATAAAAGAAAAGCAAGGCAACAACATTAAGAACTATGAAGAATTATGATGAATGAAAGATATACAGAATGTACATTCATGTAGCAAAATTCTGAATGAATTGGCAACCAATAGTGCAAGCAGAGGGCAGAGTAAGTGGCCCGATACTGTTGAGCTGCATACAGCAGCGTTGTGCTGTGTCATCGTGCTGTAGGGGTTTGCTTTACAACTTCCTCCTTGCAGTGAATAGACTTAGCACAATACCTGTGCATGAAGTGCAAACACACTCGGTACACAGCGGGCTGTGCTCTGGGAATTGAATGATAAAGAGACACAGTATAAACAGTGCAATGAAAAGTGGAGTCATAAAATAGCAAATCTAATGTACACTGAGTCACTCACAATAATCAGTGCTTACCTCTGAGCATTGTGTGAATCTGAATAAATCCCATGACAGTCCAATGTGATCATCCTAGTGTGTTTGGCTCTGGGAATTACCTCATATTCTGTGGTGCTTTGCAATCAGCTATCTTTTCACCTTGAGATTAGTTTATATTACACTAAATGATTGATCTTTTTCTAGTAACTGATATCGGTGAGATTTTTTGCTTGTCATCACACTTTTGCTGACAAAGGTGAACTTGCAAAGCTGTCCAAATAACACACACACACACACACACACACACACACACACACACACACACACACACACACACACACACACACACACACACACACACAGAGAGATGTCATCACTATTAGTAGTGAAATTCTGTCCGACAAAGTGCCTCTGTTGATTCAGATTGCAAAGCCATTTTTATGGTCAGATTTCTGCAATTACATCCACACGCACGCACACACACACACACACACACACACACACACACACACACACACTCTCTTTGCTAGCTGGTCACATGACAGATCATTCATCGTCTCTGAATCACATGGTTGGTGATACTAAAGCCTCATTTTATATGTCGCCTAAAACAACTTTAGTTGAAAAGGTTATTTTAGGTGAGATTTATGCATAAATTAGACTAGAATTAGAAAGTCGAACTAAGATTATAACTCAGTTACTCAGTAGCCTTCTGGGAAGTTCCAAATGCACAAGAATTTAGTGAACATTGCCTTGGGTTCCTTTATTATTATAAATATATAGGCTGTTAATCTACCCCGGATTTGAACCCTGCAGGTCTGTTGCACTGTGCTGAGAATTTGACCACTGAGCAGAGCCTGCCTGTTTGTTCTTGGGAGAACAAATACAACCATCTCAATTGTATAATTTACAAGTTATTAACATACTCTCCCATATAGATTGTAGAAAATAAGGTTTTATTAAATTATTTTTTTCTTTTTCCCCCTCATATGATATGATATGATATGATATAGTAGGCCTACTTTTATTGTCAGTTCACACTGAAATGTGTCTTGCGGCCCAGCATGCAGCCATGTATGCAGAACAGCCATGTATGCAGCTTTGTTGCTGCTAATTCTACTAACAAGGCTCTTCAACGCTATCTGGTCTGGTGTGCAGTGCAGCTGATGCCCTACTGCCCTAGTGGGCTGCCAATGATGCAACCAAAACAATTGCAAACCATGCTAGATATGTTTGGAGAACAGGTGGGCGCGGTTGGCCACTTACACTGTGAAATAATAACAATGTCTGCATGCCAGCCAGGCAGTTTAAACAATCACAGGGACATATTTGAAATGGCCTATACTTCCCTAATATCCTGATGCAGCAAACTCTGTCCCCACCCACTGAGAACTGAAACAATTGCAAAGGTATGTATTGCAACATTTCTGCATTGCAATGAAAGGTGCAGTTCAATGCATGTCACATCAACATTGAGTTGAAATATTTAGAATAATTGGTATGGACAAAATGGGTATATGAGCGAATGTACAGAAATTAAATGAAGTCATGCGTGAATGACAGACCATCCTCCCACCCATACTATTGAAAGGAAACTGTTGCGTTGCATGCTGCCAACTGCATGGTGATTCATCAGTTTAGAATAAGGAAACGGGTAGGTCTGGCATTCCGCCCGTAACTATATATTATTTTCCCCATTATTCTAGAATGAAACTTAACCAGAAGCAGAACTGTCGAGGTCTCTTCTCTCCGCCGCTCCGCGGTTGATTTATTATGAGGGCGCATGTTGCTTCTTCTCAGAGTCAGACACATTAAATAACTTGAGTGTGTTCCACTGGCCTGTCTGTCTGGACGGTTCACGGTTCACTTTGCGTTGGAGGAATGTTGAGAGTTGAGCGCTTGTCTTTTTTTGTCCCTCTGGAAGCTTATTTTCAGCACACGGGATTACCGATTTGCAGAGTCATCAAGTATGTAGGCTACTGGCTACTATGATGTAGAATTTCTTCAGTAGCTGCCTGGTTTGTTGGTATGTGAAAATCACCCGAGACGCAAGAAAGCGCGCAGCTTGCTTCGCTCGCACGGTCTTCATTGAGTCGGAAATACTGTGAGATGTGGAACGGATTACGGATTCCTATTTTGTTTTCTCTGTGGACTGTGACATTTTGTATACTGTATGTAACATAATGCCTGCAAGTGAGAGAGCGGACAAGATATCGCTTTAGATTGTGGCGATTGCGTCATCGGACAACCATGCGCAAAGTGGCTGCACTGACTTATTGATTTTTATAGGGGACAGTCACTCCTGCGATTTTGAATCGTCATTCGTCATCACACTACTGCACAGAACGTCCATTCAAGCTGTCTGGCTTCATTTATTTGAATGGTTAATTCAGGTGAGTCAATCGGCATTTTTACACGCGATGGCATTATTGCCTGTTTGAGAGTTTGAAAGTGCTTCAGGTCAGGTAAAAAACACAAGTTGAAAGAAAAAAAGTAGGCCTCTACTTTCTTTTTTTCTTTTTTTTAAGGAATTTAAACTTCAGTTGCACATTTCCCACCAGACTCAGAGCATTCATTTGGGTTATAGGGACTTTGGTCGATCATGTGTTTATTTTGCACAGCGTCTGCTACGAACAATCTGTTTTCCGTTTTTGATGGTTTGGTTATATAAGAGCAGAAGAGCTGCATACCGGTATTTATTATTGTGTCTCGGAGTCGGCACCATAACAACAAATATATGATTATCTTTTATTCAGAGAGTGAGTGAGTGAGTGGATGATGGATTTAGACTAGCCTAAATGTTTCTGATGATCAGAAATCTGTTAAGGGCCTTATCGCCACTGTTTAATGTCCAGGTTAATACTCGTAAAATAATACAGAAGGATCCAGCTTGTAAATGTTATTTAGCTAAAATTAGCTCTATCTTCTGACCGCCTACTGTTGATTATTTGCAGGAGTTGCAAGCTACAAAGTCAAACCCCCATAATTCCTGACTTATGAGATCTTAAATTTCTTCTGGAGAAAATAAATAAATACTTTGTGTCTTCAGTGCACTTTGACCTTGATCAGCTGTGCAGCAGGGAGTTTAAAGCTCACTTGGCATACAAATTGTCAGTGCAGTTATTGGTTAATTCAGAGGATGCATAGTCATTACAACTCAGAACTTACCACACAGATAATATCCCTGACATGATTAACAAGATTATCTGAATTTTAGTCTCACTCACTAAAACCGCAGTTTTATTTGATCATTTGTAAATCTGCAGTGTAGGCTTTGTATATGTATGTAACCAATGGTCCATTTATATCCCTAGGGGCTTTATGAATGACTGACGACTTTATTGTGCAAACCTGAACCTAGAATTAGGCCGGGGTTGACAGGTCAGACTGTGTTCTTCAATCTCACACAGCAGAAGTTAGTAAATTGTTAACTTGCCCTTTAGGCCAGTGGTTCTCAAAGTGGGGTCCGGGGACCCCCAGGAGTTCCAGGGGTCCCCAGCAAAATTTGTTAATACTTTATCCATATTTTATACTATAGCAGATACACAAGCTCATAGTGTGGCACAAAATGACGCACTGTGAGCTTGTACTTTCTGCTTTTTTAGATTTTTGTATTTATTTATCTTGAAAGTTTAGTTTGGATTGAAACATTTTGAATAATGTTTTGACACAACTCTTCTCTTCTGGGGCCCACTGGGAGTCTGGGACACAATATTTTCAGATGGGGGGTCCGGGGCCAAATTGCCTACACAACAATTTGAGGGTCCTTGACATGAAAAAGTACGCACGCACGCACGCACGCACGCACGCACGCACGCCTGTCGGTTCCCAGAACCTTTCATAGACCTTTCATGATTCACATGTGAACATGATGCCGACATGTGTGGGTTATTCTGAGTTATATGCTGAATTACTGTGAACAAAAGACTGACGTGAACTAAAACTCATTTATATCATTACCAAAATTAGGATTGAAATCCTAATTTTGGTAATGATATAAAAAACTAAATGCATGCAGTCGCTTATTAAAGCAGGATCTTAAATGGCCAGATAGCCAGTTCTATTGCGTAAAATCGTTATGCCAATTGTGTTCTTCCTTCTTTGCGGGTTAAGCTTGGCGGGAACCCCTTTTAGTGTTTTACCCCCTCAGGCCGGAAACCCATTTTGGTGTTCTATACAGTATGTACAGTATTCAAAAATGTAAAAAAAATTGATGCTGCTATATCAATATTTTGTTTTTTGTTTTTCAGGATTTAGAAGTGTTTTTAGAATCGGCCCCAGGCATAAATGGGTTAATAGTGATTGGCTGGCTAAAGACTGACAGGCCTGCAGGTCTCGGTTTATTTCAGATCTCAGTAAAAGTTAGATTTTTACACATGCAGAGTTAGATTAACACCAGATTTCTTCTGTGCAGTATATGTATATATATTTAGTTATGTGTATTTTATATTTATATCACACACACACACACACACACACACACACACACACACACACACATTCATTCATCATTATAAGTAGTTCTCTATCCCCATGAAATGTTTACGTGATTATTTGCTGTTAACCCCCTTCCATAAAGCCTGGTCAGTGAGAGTAGCACGGGGCAATACGAGCAAACACAATGGCTCTTTATGGAAAACTGAGTGGCTCTACTGTATTAACTCCCCCTCCTCTTCTCTCTCTCACTCTCTCTTGTAGATCTGATCTATACTGTACATGTGTGTGTGTGTGTGTGTGTGTGTGTGTGTGTGTGCGTGCGTGCGTGCGTGCACACACACACACACACACACACACACACACACACACACACACAAAAAAAATATATATATATACATTGGTGTCACACACCAAAAATAACCAAGATTGTAGATTATCCATTTACACCTGCTTCCCTCTCATTCTGTATTTTATTTGATTCTCTCTCTCTCTCTCTCTCTCTCTCTCTCTCTCTCTCTCTCTCTCTCTCTCTCTCTCTCTCTCTATCTCTCTTTCTGGGTCATTTGTGTGCTGTAGAGTAATCTGTGCCAAACTAACTAAAATTCCAGGTGATGCAGACAATAACACAAAATAAATGAATTAATGTATGATATACACTACAGTACCGACCGTTTCAATGCTGGTATATCCATATCAGGGCTCTAGTTTCCTAAGTGACTGTTTGTTTATCTCTCTATACTTTCTTTCTCTTTGTCAGCTCAGGTACATGGCATTTACAACAACTCCCATTGAGCCAATTTACAGCTAGATACTGTATTGTGTAGAACTTCAAAGCCAACGTAGTAGCCTTGAGGAAGACACGACTTTCCCCCGACCTCCTCATCATAACTTCATTTGTTCTGCTTCAATTATTGCAGCAAGTGATAGACGTTGGAATGTGAAGTGGGTGTTTGTAGGATACAGAAATACTTGTGCTTATAGACAGTGACTCAGACAGTGTCTCATCACGTGACGGCCTGCTGTCTTAGATGTTTTTTCTTTAGTCAAGTTGGCAGATCAGACAGCTTCAGCACATGACTGAGTTGGGCTTGAAGAAATCTGGACTGGAGCATAACTTGACATCATAAATCTCAAGTACGTAGGAAGTTGTTTTTAATATTACTTCAAAGAGCAGAAGGGAGCCATTTGAAGTGAATGGAGCTTAGCCACATCATGAAGCCTATAGCGTCGCTGTTCTGGGGTGAATCTCCCGTGAAAATCTCCCACACAGATCTACAAGCTCACAAAGCGTCGCCGCCACATTGTGCCACGTTATGACTTTGTAGATTGTATACATTTGGCAAAAATATTTGTTAGTAAATACGATTTTAAATGGTTAATAAAACTTTGATTTGATCAGGTGATATTTTGGTTTGGAATGTCTTTTTTAATTTATACCCCAAAAATGTATATACTATTTTCAGCAAGCAACGCTGCTATACTATGGACTATAAATTAGACTTTAGTTAGACAGTATGTTTTTGTTTATCAGCCTGTTGCTCTCAGGCTGCACGCTCACAGTCATTCTCCTATGACTCACACTGGGAGTGTAATTGCTATAAGGCTTGTGTTTGTTTCCGTTGGATATTAGAAGAATGAGCTATTGCTTTGGCTGGATCTAATCGTTACAATCAATAGGCAAGTTTTTGTTTTGGGGTTTTATTTTTCAGACAATTCAATTTTTCTTTTACAGTTTTTCACGATTGTTCACAACCTAACGGCATTCTCAAAACTGCACACACAAAATGCTAATCCCTGACACTTGTGTTTTCATTTGGTACACACAGCCATATTTTCAAATGACACACACATACCATTCATTAAGTACACACAACTAAGCATTTGCTGCACACTACCAAGCATGCACAGCACAATGAAGTGCAACATTTAAAACACAATCATAGAAATGGAACACACATGAATGACTGACTATGGAGAATTTCTCCTTTTGTAAAATGACTCCGTGTAGGCCTACTTTTTCATAGTCAACATAAAACAGCACACAAATATACAGCCAAAAAAAGTTATATATTATTTTTACATTACTGTAAACCGACCTGCTCAAACCTGATCAAACTGCTCAAAATGCCCCCCCCTTGGCCCCTTCCCAAACAATACTGTAATTTACAGTATAGGCATCATGCCCCCGGTGTGACCTGGCTCTGTGGGTTGTGTCATATACCTTCTACCTTACTGTAAGCTGAAAATAACGCTTCAATAGGATTCAGGAAAGGAGAATAAGGTGAAAAAATGTGTGTGGTCCTGGAACCAATCACGCACTTGAGCAGCCCGGTGGAAGCTCACATTGTCCCAGATGTCAATGTAGTCGATTCACTGTGGGTCATCCATGTGGTCAGGTGTTACCAACAAATTGATTCACTGTGGGTCATCTATGTGGTCAGGTGTTACCGACACATTGGTTCACTGTGGGTCATCTATGTGGTCAGGTGTTACCAACAAATTGCTCACCAGACCTGAATGTTTAGATATTTGAATAATTGTGTATGGTAGGTTAATGCTTTGAGATTTTACGTGATACCATTTGTATATGGAAAAATCAGGCACTTTAAGAAAGAAAGAAAACATAATGGACTTATTTCTGAGGCATCACATTTTGTCTGGAAGGCTCCTCCATGTGTCATAACAGACTCTATTAGGCCACAGGCAAAATCTAATCATTTTCATTGCATGGTGATTTCAGCAGAGAAACATAAGTGCACACATTGGAAAACAATTTTGAGGTCAACTCATCGGTTTCAATTCATTTAAAATGTTAACTACAATTAAAGTAATAATGTCTCTGAACTATGCTGTTGAACTATGCTGAGCCACGCTGGAAACATTATGGGTTGAACTACTTTAACAATTACAATTGCAATATTTGCATTTAGCAGAAGTGTGACAATTGGGAATCAGAGTGAGCATGGACCTTAGAGTCAACACACATCTGTCTGAGGAACTGAACCACTGAGGAACTGAAACTTTGAAGTGTGTCATGCCTAGTCATGCACTCTAGGCGAAATGAACATGTAGACATACATACAGGTTCTGGATATGTTTTTTCATGCAACTAAAATGTTCTGTCTTTCTTTCTTACAGCCCTATTCGCCCCATTTCTTTCTTGAAGAAACATCACACAAGATTAACTAAACTCAAGAGAAACCTCCAATTGGACCTGTGACTGTTCTCCTTCCCTGGATATATAACCTGCAGAGGAGAAATGCAGATGACAATTAACTGACCATGAGTTTAAATTCAAACTGTCATGTTTGAACCTGGATCTGTGACTGCGGAGAAATTGTTGGTTTCACAGTCAATGTGAAAGTATATTTGTATTTGTGCAGATGAACACAGGAGCTGCACTCTTTTATGCATCAACTGACATTTGCTAAGCTCAGGCACCTTGTTCTTTCCCTCAGGAGTATTTTTGTGAATGATTAGCTGTGGTTTGGTCACACATGGCTCAGGGTATCGGTATAATTGCATTGTCAACATGCCTGTTTACAGGTTCCCACACCTCTCAGGAATTATATCAACTAAATGGATGTACTGTAGACTACATATTGTAACAAATTGAACAAAAAATGGAGGAACTTGGATCATCATCTCTGGAGTCTTTATTCTTATGCAACTTGACAAAGTTCTGAGGGATTTCCTCCGTTTGTGTAAAGAGATTGACCCCAATGGGGTAAGCACCAAGATTCAGCTATAAATATACAGATCAAGAAGTAAGACATTTGTGGAGGCCCCTCCTCCTCCAGGGGATGCATTGCCCTATCAGGAAGAAGCGCCCCACGCGGGATGCTGATTTTTCAGCTATTGTGGTGCCGTCTATGCGTGGGTCTGGCTACCTGGACTACACAATCGAGACCCATGCTTCCCGAGCTCTGAGGGAAATGGATGAGTTCAGACGTCATGGGATGCTGTGTGACTTGATACTGCAGGTCACATACAAGGAGAAGACTGTAGACTTTAAGGTGAGAGACCCACTGAACATAATGGTAGTTAACTAGTTGATTAATAGAGTGTTGTGTTTTACACTTTTACTTTACAGTACTTAAATTCTATTCATCCACCACCAGTGTTATGGCATGTTACCTTTCACCTTGCTTTATGAGTTTTTTTTTTATTTTTTTATGAAGAAGGTAATGCACGCACATCCGTAGCCCAGGTGAAAGACAAGCAGAAATATTAAAAAGAACAATAGGGTCTGCACACTATTGATGCTGATAAGGTCCTCTGAATAAAACAAATAAAACTGGTGATGCTTTTTCAGCATCACCAGTGTGCAAACTCTATTCTTCACGTTGTTGTTTTGTACCCACACAAACCCTAGAGTGACACTAACAGTGGCAATTTCTAGGCATGTCAATAGATGTACAGTAGATATTTGAGTGAAGAACCTTGGGAATCTCTGTCAATGAAGTAGTCATTTTACGTGGTTAAAGGAAATAGCAGCTCTATAAGGTCACAGGAATTGTAGATTTGCTACAGTGATGTGGTGAAGAGATTTGGTATAGAGGGACTTTTTTGAGGGCCAAAGATAGAACCTGGTCAACAAAGTACTAACTAGGCTTAAAGTGATTTAAGGTGCCAACTCAAAATAGTATCAGTCAAGTACTGTGCTGTATACTGATTTAGGGACATTTAGGGACATTACATATTACAACTTATTTTAAGGGTTAAAAAGTTATTTGTAAGGTAGAGTATGGTCGAATATGTTAACAGGATATAACTAGTACAAATGCAGTGGTTTGTAGGTGGTGTCCCTACTCTTCCATTGTGAAATGTAGACCCTGCATGGGGTCAGGTAGGATGGTAGTGAAGTACAGTAGTACTGCATGGAGCTCATAAGTGCTCATAAGTTCCCTGGCCAAGCGGAGTATTAGAATTGCGGGCCAAGTTCAAATCCCAGGTAGGACAGGAAGGTTACTTATTTCAGCGTTAACTTTAACACTTTGCCAGCTTAATCTAAAATTTCCTTTCAATACTACGGAGTATTCAGAGTAAAATAATCACAGCAGTGTATACTTTTACGTTAATGCTCTGCTGACTATTTTCCAAAGCAGTTGAGTATTTGAATGTGTTTTTCCGACAGTAAAGGAAGACATTATTTTCTGTTAATTTAAATACAAAATTAAGACATTGAAATCGACTTGCAGAAACTTTTTAGGGATCAAAGTTACACTATTGGTGTGTGGTTAAGCAGTTGAAAGTGTGGGTTGATTTGATAATTCTAGCTAAAATACAAAAATCTAATATACTTTGAGTTCTGGGGTTGAGCACTTTGTCCACAGCTGGACATGCTAGTAGTATGCCATCTCCTTTTTCCATTATAGTATATCGATCTATCTATTAAACAATATTAAAGCAGAACTGGCCAATTGAAGAACAAAGGCAAAAGAAAAAGGGGGTGTGCTTGCTTATACCTCTGCCCTCCCCACCTTCAGGTGCACAAGGTGGTGCTGGCCTCCTGTAGATATATTATACCTCTGCCCTCCCCACCTTCAGGTGCACAAGGTGGTGCTGGCCTCCTGTAGATATATTATACCTCTGCCCTCCCCACCTTCAGGTGCACAAGGTGGTGCTGGCCTCCTGTAGCCCCTACTTCAGAGCCATGTTCACCAGCAGCTTTAGGGAGTGCCATGCCTCAGAGGTAACCCTGCGCGACGTCTGCCCCCTGGTGGTGGGAAGGCTCATCGACTTTGCCTACACATCCCGCATAACGGTGGGAGAGGAGTGCGTGCTGCATGTTCTTCTGGCAGCCATGAGGTGAGACCAGCAGACAGAGTTATAAAACATGCCACAAGTTGATATGTATTTGGCCGTAAACTAAACTCCCATCTGAAAATATAGGTAGACATCCTGTAAAAGCTAATACTCTGGAGTGGACCCTTTATTTCTATGTCCAGCTTTGAGGGTTTATGTAAACACAAACATTGTGTTAACACAAACATTGAAGACGAACATGAGGACGCAAATTGTGATTAGCCGGAATTAGATGATGTATGATGATAAGAGCGCCCCTCACTTCACATGGGTGTGATTTTATATTTAGACCTACATGTTTGTTTATAAACATTCTGATCTTGTCTATAGGGAGTCTAGTGAATTGAGTGCATGATTCTGTATCTCCCACCAGGTATCAGGTGGAAGATGTGGCCAAGGCTTGCTGTGACTTCCTCCTCAAGCACCTGGAGCCAGACAACGTCATTGGCATCGCCCGCTTCGCAGAGGAGATTGGCTGCACGGAGCTGCACCAGCGAAGCCGAGAGTACATCAATACACACTTCAATGAGGTAGTGTGCAAGGATACGCACACACACACGCACACACACACGCACACACACACACGCGCACACACACACACACACACACACACACACACACACACACACACACACACACATTCAAACACAACGAAGACAAATCTCAAATTTTGTGCAAATAATCACTTTTGTGATATTCTCTCCTCAACCTATCTCTTATTCTCTCTTTTTCAGTCTCATTGACAGCCGTCCACTCCTCCTCAACTTTGCTCTCTCTCTCTCTCTCTCTTTCTCTCTCTCTCTCATGTGATGTTACATGCACGGATTTCACGCAAGCGCGTGCGCGCAAGCACACACACACACACACACACACAAAGCATTTTAACCAGTGAGTAGTAAGTGTTCATTTAATAATAATAATACAACTTTATTTGTACTAGAGTAGTGCCCGTGGGGCCTCTACGGTGGTGCCCGTTGGGCACTGGTCTACTTGGAATGATGCAAGTTGGAAATTTATGCCCCACCCAGATATTATGACTGTGTCCACTTTATGCCCGACGTTAAAATAATGTCCGATTTCTGTATATCTCTCTGTGTCAGTCATGCCCAAATATGGGCATGTCAGAACAGGCCAGCCTAAGGCAGAGCTATGGTGACAGGCATGGAGTGTTGTGAGGTCAGAACAGGCCAGCTCCATACTGTATATTGACCCTGGTCCAGAGCAGGTGCCCGTCCAGAGCACGGGCAGAGGCTCTGGACCTTTCATGACATGAAATGCAGCTCAAAGTGCTTTGCAGAGCAATAGCAAAGGCATAAAACAACATTAACGTAATAGCAGTAATGCAATACAGTAAGGTCATGAATAACTAAGGATTTTAAAAGCCCAACTAAAAGCAAGTGTGTAGAAGTATGTTTTGAGCTATGCATAAAAAATGTCTACAGAGGCTGCCTAGGTATAGTGGGAGTTTGTTCCACGCCGTCGGCCTTTAGAAGCAGAAAGCTGCTTCACTGTGTTCTTTAGTTGCCATTTTTCAGCACATCGAGCAGGCCAGCAGTGAAGGACCTGCTCTAGGCAGTCATGTAGGTAGGAAGGCGAGACGATTGAGAGCTGACTGAGGTGTACAAATTTTCCCAAATCAACTACTAGTGTTTACACCCTCAAAAGTAATTAAACTTTAATTTAACATTGAGGATTTTACCATGTACTGTACTATGTCTCTGTTTTCCTCACTGCCTCCTTTTCGTCATGCATCCTAAGGTGACCAAAGTGGAGGAATTCTTCAGTCTCACTCACTGCCAGTTGCTGGAACTCATCAGCCAGGACAGCCTCCAAGTTCTTTGTGAGTCTGAGGTTTGTAGCAGTGGCATCTATTTCAACCATATCTTAAAGCAGTGCTTCTCAAAATACTTTTGATACATACATGTCAAGGATCCCCAAATGTATTTGCACTTCGTCTGAAAATATATTTATATTTTATAAGCTAACAACGTATCGTGATGTGCGTTGTGACTATGCTATATTAACTCATTTTCCCCTGAAACCCCCTCAAGTTCCCTTGTATGTTATAAAACAAATAGTTTTGGGGTGTTTTGGTGTGTGAATGTGTGTGTGAATGGTCAATGCAATGCACATTGTAGCATGCACTGGATGAAGGCACGGTATAAATGCATTTACCATTTTAATATTTTTTCTTAATGTGCCTGTCATCCATGTTACAATAATATACGATAGTGCAAATTGTTGTTTATGTTGTCTTCCTTTTTTCAAGGAAGTTATAGAATGTTGAATTGCAAATCACAAAAAGAGAAAAGTGACAAAAATAGAATACACATTTTTTACTGGCAGGCTTTTAATCAGACAACTTATAGAACTTATTACTGCCAATTTTAAGTTCACTGTTGTTTTGTATGTCATCCACAGTAGCCCATTAATTTCATGTCATGACACTTTTATTGCTTCTCCAATTGGGTAATTTTATTATTGTTCTATTGTCTGTATAGCAGTTAAAGTTTTATCGCTCTATTATTTCTAAGCATCTCATTCTCTTGCTACAATGATTTAATTTACCCTTGGGATAAATTGAGTTAATCATATAATGATGTTCTATACTTACTCTGAATAAGAGCAGCAGCTAAATGCCTAAAACATAAAGAGTAACTCTCTTATAGAAAAGGTTTAGACCTGGTCAAAATAATTATAGTTAAATTATTACGTTTTATAGTGTTCTTCCTAATAAACTTTACACTGGATTTCATGGAATGTATACACTAACTTTAAACAGTACTTATATAGCATAGTAGTCCCACCCATTTGTTGTAGTTAAAGCTAAGACTTCATATAATTACACAGTGTGAAATACTGTGTAATACTCTGTATTGGTGGCAGGTGTATAAGGCCTGCACAGACTGGGTTCGCTGGGATGTGGAGGGCAGAGCCCAATACCTACATGCCCTCCTGAATGCCGTCCGAATCTATGCCCTGCCCCATAAGTTCCTGAAGAACCAGCTTCTGTCCTGCCCCATTCTCAGCAAGGTACCACTCTCCACTCTCTATTGCCTACTTCCCTGGCCTTTGCTTGAATACTTTATTGCCAAAATACTGATTAATTCACTCCTCACTGAATCTACTCACGCTGTGTCGCTTGCTCTTTCACTTACACGTTCATTCATCCATCCATTCATTCCTTTCCTGAAATCTGTAGGCAAACTCCTGTAAGGACTTCTTGTCTAAGATCTTCCAGGAGATGGCACTGAGGAAGCCCCTCCCTCCCCCACCACACCGTGGCAACCAGCTTATCTATGTGGCCGGAGGGTAGCAAGCATTTCTCTACAGTCTTATGTGTTAAAGTCATGTTTTTAGAGCGGCATAAAGCCCCAACCTTACATATGTATGCATTATTATCATAATGCTTTAATGGCCCGGTCCCTAGTTAAAAATGAAATACAATTGATTTGGTTTACTGGTTGAAAAGTTTAAGAATTTTATATATATATATATATATATATATATATATATATATAATTATTTATTTTCCCTTCTTCAAACACATACTATGTATTCATTATAGTCATCTAATCACTGTTGTTTTTCTCCTGTCCAGTTATCGGCAACAATCACTATCAACAATGGAGGCCTATGATCCCAGGAGGAATTCCTGGTTGAAACTGACTGACATGGGGGCTCCCTGCAGTGGCTTGGGGGCCTGTGTGCTCTTTGGACTGCTCTACACGGTAGGAAAACTGACACTACAAATTTCATAGGTTTACAAATATAGTACAGATTGTTTGCTGTTCTGGATTGTGTGCTCTAAATCAATGTGACACCAGTAAATTAGTCACAAAAATATACAAAAGAATATATACACGGACCCCCCCAGGGGCCCCCACAAGGACCCCCCAGAGGCCGGACCCCCCAGGGACCACCACACTGACCCCCCAGGGGCCCCCCAGGGCAGGGACCCCCACACTGACCCCCCAGGGGCCCCTACATTGTAACTCTGTCATTTCTCGACCGTTTCGGACGCGCGGCAGCTCGCCGAAACCGGGCCGGCACCCTGGGCGCATCATGGGGGTCTGGATGTTACGGGACCCCTGCACAGTACACTACAATACCGTACAGAGCACAGACAGAGTACAGTAACTATAACAATAAATGTATAGTTACACCGCTCAGTTCACAGAAAGTATGATTTTTGAAATACTGTGCAGCTTTAATGATTCATTCATAATGTCGTACTTTGTAAGTTTGGGTCCCAGGAGACACCACATTTCTCTTTTGAGTATCGAGCTGAAAAGGTTTGGGAATGTATGCAATACAAATATTGTTTTTTCTTTAGCCCCCGACCCCAAAATAATGCTGCCATTGACTCACGACCCCAACCTAACCCCAGAGGTGATTTTATGCACATAAGTGTACACATTTGGTGCCCATTTGTCCATATTCCGCAGATGTAATTTATTAATGTAGAGGTTTTGTAACCATTATGGTTCAAATGTATTTACATACATATACATTTGCAAATGTCTAAATCGTTTACAAATCCATACTATACCAAGACTACAAATTCACTTCACTTCAAATTTCTATCTCAGTAGGCCTAGATGTAGTTCAATATTTCCGTCTGTCTGTGAACAGCCTATCTCCAGGCACCATTGAACGATTGTCGTGAAACTGCACTGCACACACACTCTCTGGATGTCAGAGCAAAACCTCTGCCCCCAATGTTGCTCTCAATCGGCCTGTTATAGCGCAGCCAGGAGGCAGATCTTTTCCAAACATCATGGAAATCGCTATACATAGTCATGTCAGATCTTTCATATTCCATCCTAATTGGCTAAGATTGTCTTCCCAAGTTTGCAGGAGTGGTCGGTTTTGAACAAAATGTCTCAAATCATGAACGCAGCATGTGATTGCCGTGAAACCTTGCACGCACAAGCCAAGGAAGAAATGGCACAACAATAATTCACTGCTTTGTGGATTCCAGGTCGGGGGCAGAAACCTGTCACTTCAGAACAACACAGAATCCAGTGCCCTGTGCTGCTACAATCCTATGACCAACCAGTGGAGCCAGCTCAGTTCCCTCAATGTCCCCAGAAACAGGGTGGGAGTTGGGGTGGTGGATGGCAACATTTACGCTGTGGGGGGTTCCCATGGCTCCACCCATCATAACACTGTGGAGAAGTGAGTACTTTTAGAAATGTTCCCTTAATTTAGGATTAGCATTTGGATTCTGTCGACTGGGATAAAAACATGACCACTTTACGATGAGGATGCTTTCGCATTCTAGTCCTTTTTAAACAAACCAAACCTCTTCAAAGTGAACCATTTAAAAGAGGAATCTCTAGTACGGTACCTCAGAAAGCCAGGAGAGCTGTCTAATAGCTCTGAATTGGGCTGATGGGTGTGAAAACGCACTAGGTGACAGGAGGCTTTTTATTTTTTTATTTTTTATTTTTCAAATATTGGTGAAGCTTTGTTCGTGTTCATTTTGTGATTTTGAGATCTGTTTCGCTTGAATGGAAGAGAAAAATGGTATTGCTTATTCGTTGGACTTATATCACTGCCAAGTAATTATCCAGATATACACCTCAAGGTTATACCCAAAGTTCCTTTTTACTGCTCATGCATTAGCAATGATGTCAATGTAAGTAGGTGGCCAACTATCTTTACACACACACACACACACACACACACACACACACACACACACACACACACACACACACACACGTTTGATTTAGAGCAGTTGTATGGTTAATGACATGGTAGAGGATAAATAAGTAGTTGCCATTCAACCTGAAGAGCACTCAGGGAGGTTGCAGGTAGTCCTCTTATCCTCATTAAAGTACATAGGGCTCTTTCAAAACATGCTGAGACATATGTCCCAGGAATGTCGATCCTGTAGGGAATGCCTTACATCTTGTCGCTGGGGAGCTAAAAGGGAGGAGATAATCTCCTAAAGAATGTTGTGTTAAGATTAATAATATAGTTTATGAAAATTCCTAACAAAAATATATCCAAGTGGAATGTACATATATTTGTGTGTTTTTTTAACCACTTAAAGCCATTGAACTTTGTTGACCAGGGTGTTCCAGGGCTCTATACTTGGTGCCCTTCTTTTTAAGTGGTGCAACCACTTCCTTACGCAGCTTTGTGTGTCTGTGGGTGGCTGGCTGGCTGGCTGGGTCTGTCCAAACACGAAAATAACGTTTGGTTGGTTTTCACAACCATGTGTCACTGTTGCGCAGCCTAACACACACACACACACACACACACACACACACACACACACACACACACACACACACACACACACACACACACACACACACACACACACACACACACACACACACACACACATTAACTGTATATTATGATGATTTAGGGTGTGACAGTACAGTACAGTACAGTACAGTACAGTACAGTACAGTACAGTACAGTACAGTACAGTACAGTACAGTACAGTAGAGGGACCTCAACACGGTAACTCTGTCATTTATCGACCATTTCGGACGCGGGACGGCTTGCCAGAACCGGGCCGGCACCCTGGGTGCATTCCTGTGGGTCTGGAAGTTTCGGGGACCCCCCGGGGACGCCCACACAGAGTTGCACCACTTACTTCACACGGGTGTGATTTTTCCTTTCTCTTTGCCAAATTTAGCCTATCTACAAGCACTATGTACTATGTACACACACAGGTTTAATATACTAATGCATTTAGACTCTAAAGCATCATCACAACTCATCATGACTAACCATTTGCGCAAGTATTCTTTTTAGAGTTGTCGGGTATAGCTGCAGCACTGCCAGCAGTGTTTTTTCATAGTGATTTAATATTTAGTATTACATACTGTACAGTAGTTAATAAATATGCTAGATAATAACCTCACATGAAGTATTACAGCTGCACTATAAATTGTCTTGATATTGCATTGATAGGCCCTGTCACCAGGTCCCAGCTAGAACATACTCTTCTGTCGGTGCCAAGAATTGAACAAACAAGCATCTGATTATTATTATTGTCACCCTCTTGCCAAACTTTCCTGCCTCATGAGTCATGACTGACTCAAAGTTAAACTATTAAAGGTACAAGGCGTACACACAGTAATACGAAGTTAAACTATTAAAAAAGTTAAACTATTCAAAAAGGTACAAGGCATACACACAGTAATACGAAGTCTAGCCTTTGACTGAAAACCAGTGCCTGGATCCTAAATCATTTTATCTAAACAATTATTTAGTAATAATATTTCAAAGAGACTGTATGGGACAGAACTGGTTTGTTCAATCAATAACTGACATGACTTGAAGCTGCTTAAGGCCTGACCCATTTAGGCCTATACATTTTTTTCCCCAAAAATAGCAGACCTTCTCTGCTCTCTCAAAGCTCGTAGCACGCCACTCGAAAAGGGGTTCCCGCCCAAAATGGGTTAACCTAAATCCAATTCTAGGTTACTGGAAATGTTAGCGCAATAAGAGCACATGGCCCCAATTTTAAGTTCAAGTTTCACTGTGATTGATAATCACACCAATTAGATTGCTTTAAGTTTAAGGTATATAACAAGGAATAGTAATTCCTTTATTTGCACTATTAGGGAATAGTCATGAAAGTTGAACCCTTTTTATGCCCCACTGTCAACCACGGAGGCACCCACGCTTGACAACAACCAGCTTACCACCTTCCACCTCTTCTGCCTAACAAAAACGGCATATTAAACCTATGATAATTACATTACATTCGCTATATTCATCGTGGAGTTGTATTTTATTAAATGCAGGCTTAATATATTCCAATTAATAAGCAAGTTGTGGTCCAGCAGTGTGAGCGCCAGGTGACAACAGCATGTGTACCAACAGAAGAGCTGACATGTGGGGGAGGAGAAACACCTCTGGCAGCAGAAAGGTGTATTTTAGTTGATAAATATGCCATACAGTTGCTCAATCTTGATTAATTTCACATCTACACCTTTTCCATTTTATAGAGTAATATTGAAATTGATCGCGCTACTGTACTACCCTTTTTTGTTTTCTTTTTTTTTTGTACCGCTGACCAGTGGTTCCCAAATCTTTTAGCTCTAGAAGTAGAAATTAGGGGACCCCAACTAGTGAAAATGGCAGATCTACAAGCTCACAATGCATCGCCTCACGCAGCTTTGTGAGTTTGTAGATCATGTATTTTCACTACTACTTAAACATTTGTTTTCTAATTTATGGAATTTCTTTGATTTTCCTTTTATTTCTTCATGAAATTACTGAAAAAAAAGATAATTGAATTAGTTGTTTGTTGTTTTTGGGATTTATGATTTAAAACAAAATGTCAGAAATCTAAAATATGGGAGACCCCTTTAAAAATGTGTCCACAACCCACAAATGCGTCCCGACCCACTGCTCTAGACAGCATTTTCCTGCATAATAGGTGACACCCTTACAGATTCTCATAGTTTTTGACTAGAATCATCATGCAGTTATCCTTTGTCCGTCAGGTGGGATCCAGAGTCCAGTCGCTGGTCTTACATCTCCCCCATGTCGGTGGCTCGTTTGGGTTCCGGGGTGGCAGCATGTGGCGGAGCTCTGTATGTTGTGGGGGGCTTTGATGGGGAGACCCGCTGGAATACGGCTGAGAAGTACCACCCTGAGACCAACACCTGGCACCAACTGGCACCCATGTCTTCTGTACGCAGCGGACTAGGTGTGTGGATCGGTTTCTGTCTGCGTGTGACGTGTGTAATAATTGTACTGTGTGTATAGAGGGTATACGCGTGACATCATCATCATACCCCCGGAAGTTATGCGGGACCGGAACGCCCATACATCCAAAAAGAGAAGTCCTATCTGACTGCATCAAACAACGTTAAACGATATTAAACTCACTTTGCCACTCACTCTGCCACTCAATTTGCCACTTTATGCATACCCTCTTATGGAAATGTCTGTATTTATCCACTTAGGCCTGATTTATACTTTTCACGTGGCAAACAAGCCACAAGCTCTGTGAGCTTGTAGATTGGCTACTTAAAACCCATTTTGGGTGTTAGCATTATGTTATGCTTTAGCTATTGAAAAATAGTAGATCTACAAGCTCGTGGCGCGCTACAAGCTCTGCTATTTTTGAAAAATCGAATAACGACTGACATAGGAACATAGCCTTTTCAGAAAACTGTCAGGATGTAGAAGAATTTTTTAGAATCTGATCTCAGGTCAAAATGGGTTAAAAAATAAATCCCTTTAACAAAATGCCCAGATTAGGGACGGCAGGATTGATGTCAAATGCATGCGTGTGTGATGGTGCATACGTACATTTGGATTGCTGTGCCTGCATGCATGTACTTGTGTGACACTTCATAATGTTTCTGGTCTCCAGCTCTGTGTACTTTTACCAGTGTTGTTCCCCTGCGTCCGTAGGTCTAGTGTGTATGGACTCCTACCTGTACGCCATAGGGGGTTATGATGGTCAGACCCAGCTGAACTCCATGGAGCGCTACAACGTTGCCAGGAACCAATGGGAGCCCGCAGCCGCCATGCAGCACTGCCGCAGTGCACACGGCGTCACCGGCTACCAGGGACGCATATTTGTACTGGGTGAGTCGCAAGCGACATCTCCAATCCTCCAGTGTTAGTGTTAAACTCTGTGTTAAACTCTGAGTTATTGAGGAGTAATGCTCTGTATTAAAAATAAATAAAATCATTACTCAAACTCATTGTTTAATATCGAGGATTTAGGATCGAGTTTGTTAAAGTATCATCATTTTAGCAACAAAGGACTGTTGACTTCCATCCTTTTAAAACTACTAATGTTGATATAATGTACTAATGTTTTGTTTTCTAAGAGTGGGTGTTGCTGTAATTGAATGGTGGATATCTAATTTGAGAACAAAACTTTGAATTCTCATTTTGTAGCTATGACAGAATAATAAAAGGGAATCTTAATCTGTTGTAACTCAAATTGTATGGCAGGTCCATTGCTGGTGGGCTGAGGAGTAATAATATGTTTTCATCAGCCTGTGTTCTGAGAACAAAAGAACAATTCTCACATTGTATCTCTGCTGAAAAAACTTTAAGCACAACTGGCATAAATCATCGAGGCAACACAGTCATGACAAAACATACAGCACACGCTGTTACGCATAGTATAGTGATGAGTTCATTGTAGACCCTTTAACAACAGGCTATTGGGAAACAATGTAGCGATCCATCAAAGTCAATTTGACATGATTGATTTCAACAGTATAAGTTCATATCAGCACAGTTTTACATTTTATTTTATTTTACAATTTGTTTCTGATGTGGATTAAGAAAACCGTCTGTCTCTCTCTTTCTTTCTCTCTCTCTCCTCTTTCCTTCTGTGTGTGTGTGCGTGCGTGTGTGTGTGCGTGCGTGCGTCAGGGGGTTTTAACCAGAGCGGCTTCCTGTCCAGCATCGAGTGCTACTGTCCAGAGTCCAAAGAGTGGTCTTATGCCACTGACATCCCCATCGGACGCAGCGGTATGGGCATCGCTGTTACCATGGAACCCTGCCCGGGCAGCCTACCAGAGGAAGAGGAGGAAGAGGACGAGGAGGACGCAACATAAAATAAGTAGAATTGTGATTGAAGGCAAGCGAGCGGACTGTCGATGATCTGTGGTGTTGACTATTGTTCTAACTGATGCTGCTTCTCGGAGGGAGATGTGTGTCCATGTGAAACATTCCAATATGACTACTGGCATGTCTCCCTACGCGCTGTGGGTATGAACTGTTGGCAGCAGAAGAGGAATGCAATAGCATTCATTTACTTTGAGAATGTCAGAAGATGAGCAGGGAGAATTAGTGAAGCAGAAGGACAGACCACATACTACTGACCTCACAATGCTACAGGTGCTGCAGTGCAGACATACTCTCTCACATAGTGTATACCAGTGACTCTCAACCTTTTCAATTTCAAGGACCCCGAGTTTGATATACCATTTGATACCATTCATTTGTATCTTCAGGACCCCAATCTACACTGTAAAATAATTCTCAGTTTTCATTTAACTTCGAGAGTGTTCCATTTGTACACTCTCAGAGTTACAGACCCAGAAGCGTCCATTTGGACACCTGGTGGTCCCCAGACCCGACGTTGGAAAAACAGTGGTGGATAGTTTGTCACATACCCAACCTTTATTTGCCCTTGGTGAGTAGGGTAATGAAAGGATGGAGAGGGGGACAACTGATAACTGTTATGAGCCCAAGGTCTGATACTGCAGTAACTGTCCAGTCAGTGGACTAAAAGTGCCCCCACGTGCTGAACGATGATGCTGTGGACGGAAATGTGGTTAAACATGCCGTCACTCTTGCTGCATTGTTCAAATGCCATTGTCGTGCTGTCTTTGTGACTAAATAAGGCTTTGGGTATGTAATAAACAAATGATCACCCGGGCATTCATTCATGGCCATTGTGCAACGACGGATGCCAGAGTGATAATATAATATGCTGAGTACATATACTTCACCGATATAAGCAGCAGTCTTGTAGTGTGTGTTCTTTCTTTCTTTCTTTCTGTCACTGTTGCTGTTGTGATTCATCTGATTTAGTCATCTTTTGTTTTGTGGCACATTTATAAGTTTTATATCATTTTCAATTAAAACAGTTTTTATATTATTATTATTATTAGTGGTAGTAGTAATCGAAATAGTAGTAGTAGTAATTGTACTAGCTACTGTAAACTGCTGTAAATTATTAAATTAAAAAACATGGTCATCTTCATTCATCCAGGATCATCTTTCTCACACTGATGTACGACTGAAAGAGGAATTATCTCACCCTTCATCTCAGCTATCAAGGTACATCAACCCAGTGTATATTATAGCTTGCCCAAGTGTGTAATGCACATAGACAGCCACTAGATGGTGGAGTACATCCAGAAACCTCAAGATTTCAATGACAAGAAAAGACCCCTGTTGTGTTCCTGTTTTGTGGTTTGCAGTGAAAACAACATCAAGATTGTAATGGTAAAACTTATTTTTTCTATTTTTTTCTTTTTATTATTTTTTATTTATTTATTAATATTATTATTATTATTTGGGGGGGGGGGGGGGGGTCCTCTACATTTAAGCTGTTTTAATATTCCAATATGACATTCTGTGGGTACTAATGAATCTGACCCCCTGGCGTGTATACAGGGTAGGGGCGAGAAACCCACCAAAGAACGGGATGTTTTTAGAATAGGCTAGCCCTAGTCTGTTGCTTTCTTTTAATGGCCCTCATAATGGTGAGGCAGAATAGAGTCACCACAGTGTTTTGTCATCATCGCATACAGACGTCAGCTATGTGTTTACTTGTCTCTCTGTGCTGTCTCTGCCTGGCCCCTTCGAAGCTCACCTGCAATTATCCCAGCAGGCCACCGAAAAGACTATTTGGGACTGAGCTATTATTCAAATACCATCTCGGCCTTCTCATCATCTTGGCATATTTGATGAGAGTGAGAAAGAGGTGGGGGGGGGGGGAGACGGACTAAAAGGAGTAGAAGGTAAAAATGCATGCTTCAGTTTGATTGATTTATCTATCTCTGCAGTCCACACTGTAAAATCCTCAGTGTTTATATAAACAAAGAATAAAAAAGAGTCCCAAATGTATCCTTTTTACACTTTCAGATTTAAAATATCAGAGGATTTTGCTCTGTAACTATCTTTTTCTTTTGGGAAGGATACATTATCTGAGATAATGTTCCTTTTACTGCTGCCGGTGACCAAGCGCACCTTTGAATCTGTCTCGGATTTCAAACTCCTGGATGTGGTACGCTTTGTGTGTGCGATTCATTATTTACAGAGCAACCTGTTGGGCAGCGGGTAGTGGCGGAGTAGGAACACAGGAAGGAGTGTGATGGTGGAGGCCTGGAGAGTGAGAGCGGAGAGACAGTGGAGGGAGGGGGAGGTGAGACAGCTTTTTTACTCACTACTTCAAGCCCTGCGCAATTGTGCGTGCGGGGAGGGGGGGGAGGTTGGGTGACTCACATGGCAAACGCATGACGCACACGACGCGGCTGCAAAAAGCATGCACGCGCACAAACACAAATACTTGAGTGTCTATACACACAGACTTTTGTTCTGTATCTCTTGCTGAACGCATAAACACGCACATAAACACGTGTGTGTGTGTGTGTGTGTGTGTGTGTGTGTGAGAGAGAGTGTGTGTGTGTGTGTGTGTGTGTGTGTGTGTGCGCGCATGCGCACGCGCGCATCGTCGTACTAAACAAAGCTGGCTGTCTCTTATTCACAGGCTGTGGAAACAGATTTGCCTCAATGTGTTCATTGTCTCCGGAGGGGAGCTCAGACAGAGTGAGATGTAGCACACTGTACAGTGGGGAGATAGGCCCTCCATGGAGAGGCAGTGGAAGAAAGCTGGGCATACATACACAGATGTAGCCATTGTACATGTCCATTGTGTAAGCCGTTGTGCAGGTCCATCATACAAACCATTATACAAGCACTTTATTTGTGCACACTCTCTGCACTATCACACTAACTGTTGCTCCTACCCAAAGAGAAACTTTGGAACAGGGAAAGATCCTCAACTAATAGCGCAGGATACAGTGGGTGTAGGCTTGCAGCTCTGCATGGTTGAATTCCACTGTATGAGGTACCTCACGTCAGGGCAGATGGAATTGTTTCGTCCTTCATTAAACTGCAGTTTCTGAACGTATTTGCCAACATGCCAAAATTAATTGTGGGAAAGTAATTATTTCAAGGTTTCTAAGAAATTAGTCATAACATCAACATATTGGTGAGTAATGTAAACCACATTTGTACATCTAATCTGAGTTTTTCAGCTCGGTAAATAGAAGAGATAAGAAATCGTGGACCTAGAAACTGGAACTGGTACTTGCCAGTTGTGTTATTGTGTTATTTGTCAATGGTATCGCTAGTAGTATTACCCAGCTTGTCTATCCAGTCATGTATTCAAATCTATGAGCAGGGAGAATTCACAAAGGAAAATTGAGCTCAGTTCACCACTTAAAGGGGAATACCACAACATTGAACTATGTCATTAATATACCTTAATGACAGTTCAATGTTGAAAATGAGTGGTATTCCACTTTAAACCAAATACTTATAATACTTAGTTGATCAGTGTCACAAAACGCGACGTGTTGCGAACATGTAGATCTTCAGTTTTCAGCCACTTTCCCCCCAGAATAGAGATGCTAGGATGGACTTTCCCCCCAGAATAGAGATTCTAGGATGCACTTTCCCCCCAGAATAGAGATGCTAGGATGCACTTTCCCCCAGAATAGAGATGCTAGGATGCACTTTCCCCCCAGAATAGAGATTCTAGGATGCTAGGAGTGGTCAAGCATTGCATAACATACAGGTACTTTAGGACGATCCCATGTTGCGCAAATCGGCATGCCAAAATTAATTAATGAGTTAAAAGGGAAAGTATTGGTACTGTATGACCTAACATCAGCCTATCCAGCCTTGCTTAGATCTATGAGAAGGGTTAAGGCAGTCTCTAGGGGCACCAGGAAAAGATGGTACCATTATTGGGTATTATAATATGGCTTATCCGGTTGCATATGGCTTATTGGGGCTCATTCAGATGTGCACACAGGCAGGAGGTAGAGTATAGCCTCTATAGGATCTGGAGAGGAGGGGTCTTTAATGCCACTAGGCCCGTGGCTAGTATGTGTGTAGGTGTGACCTTGAGAAGTGATGACCTCATCAACATCCCTGCCTGCAAAGCTAATCTGTTACATTCTGAAGGATGCTCCTACGACAGAGCCACCTATGAAGGTGACATTGGTTCGTGGGCTGGTGGCGTGGAAACACACCCGTGCTCACACCAAGCACGTACAAACACACACACAGTCACACACACACACACACACACACACACACACACACACACACACACACACAAATGAAAATGTACACAGGACTGCATTATGCAGAAATACTTGCATGCTCAAATGCACATATAAACACTGAAAACACATGCACGTAATGTGTACATATGAATGCATGTTGCGCCACCATGCCAGCGGCAAAAGCACGTAGTAGGATTGACATTCATATGCATGGCCCCTAATAACACATTATTGTTATCCGTGAGTCTGCATTAGACTGTGATGACGTAACATAAAACCCCACATGTTCCTGGCTTGATCGGATGCCTGCAGCAGGTGTAGCAGCCTGGCGGTGGTGAGTAGGTCACAGACTGCCCTCTGTCATTTGACCCTAAATATTACCACACTCACACTGCAGGGGCATTACCTGATGTGCACCAAGGTTTATTTTGTATTTTATTTATTTTTAGCTGAGGGAAGTATTTTGTGCTGAGCATTCGTACAGTTACACAAATTCACACCAGGGAGGTGTACTCTCAGTCTCTGCTACCGAGCAGCTGCACTGGAGTAGTTTGAGGATTCAATGTTTACTACTAGGAAATGTTGTGTCACTCACAGAAATTAATGTTATGTCATATTTCTTTCATATTTCGCTGCTGTGAGCATTGAATGCATACAAGTCTAAATCTCTATGTTCAAACGTACTTGTCCAGTAAATTGATTCAGATTCCGATAAGAAATAGAATATGACACCATTTATTTCCCTGCTTATCTTTATTTGGTGACAGTAGCCTGATTGTTAGAAAAGTGGATTTGTGATGGGTGGAGGTTTGCCGGTTAAAATTCCAGCAGTGAATACCTTGACAGAAGAGTGAAAGAGACATGCTCTCCCCTCCCTCAACAACCACCACAATGCCCTTGAACATGGTATGCAACCCCAATCGGCCCCAGTGGAGCTGCTCAGTGACCAGCAGAAGGAGACTCTGTACTGTGAATGTTTAGGACTACATACGTTTGAAGAAGGAAATTATTAACAAATTAAGTCCCCAGCAAGTAAAAGTTAAAATATAGTTTGTGTGCAACTAATCTGAGCTTGGTTTCTTTCTGCACCAGTACAACAGACCTAAACAACATGTCATCCCAGATTCCCAGTATAATTTTACTTGCTTGCTGCACTTCTGCTGCACCCAGAGAGGAACTATTTGTGGTTGGGCGGGTAATGCAGAATATAGCTAATATGATAGGGCAGGGAGACATCTTTACTTAAGTTAGGAGTGGTACTAAGTTTGGATAGAGCAAGAGCACAGTTAATCAGTTTGGATAAGGCTATTATGATGACCATTGAATCGTTTAGGAGAGGTGATTTGCAAATGGCATGATCGTGATTCCCAAATAGTGGTGTGGTCTTGTGAATGACATTGACCCCACTGAGATTTTTGTTTTGTTTCATAAAGTTCTTAAACCATTTAAATAGTGTTCCTTGCATTAACTACAATAGTACAACTGATTATCATGTAAATGATCTATCTTTTTTTACGGTTATTATTTGTTAATTCAAAATAGATGCACCTCCTCGCAAAGTTTAACTTCGACGTGATACACCTCTCTTCTTCTCGCACACACGTACGCACACGCCCACATACAGTGTACAGACAGGGTGAGTGAGAGAAGAGAACCTCTGAACGATCATTATCAATCATGATCTTGAACCGTCCGGGTTTAGCAACATCGTGCAATTACACAACGCTCTTCAAGGTTAAAGAAACCTATTCTTTTAACAAGAGCAAATGGTAAAATGCTATATAAATCGATAGAAACAAACCCAAAAGTGAACACAAAAATGTTTAACTGCCTATGATTTACGTTTGCCAGAATGTATTTGTACTTGTAAGACATTAAGATTATTTGTCAGTCAACGAAAAACAGCAAGAATAGGAGCCTGGCTGTTGTGTGCGTGTTGTTCAGCGGACTGGTCTGTGTCTGTGTGTTCAGTTCAGTGCAACTCTCTTTCTCTCAAACTCGGAGGAAAGCATGAGTGGACGGTTTCAAGCTCCCCTCTCGCTGAATTGATTCTACTATGGGTCCTCTAGAAACATGTCGCTGAAACTCGGGGGCCGAACACTCCCATTAATTCTTCAGTTTTTGTCTCTTCAACAGGGACGACGGTTAAATATCCACGTTGTTACGTTTATGAACCTATAACTCAGTTTTTGATACTCCTGAAGCAAAGTATTGGCAGGAAATATCAGCATGTAAGAGATTTCAGGTTGCACACTCCCCCTGTACCCAAAGGTGGTATATTCCACAATTTATTCCAGGGAAAGACTGACAGTTTTTTGGGTCATGAAGCAGCTGTTCAAGTCAGTGGTTCACCCTCCCTCCGCAAGAATAAGGAATTAGTACATTTCA
>NC_137876.1:35189676-35204676 GCF_963924005.1 Protomyctophum bolini
TTCATGCGGCCCGTCCAATACATAGACTTCTATTGAATGGGGATAACCGGAAGTATTAAATGGGGACAACCGGAAGTTTACGGAATGCATTGGAGTCTATGGGCTCGCGCGAGTACATGAACCACGTGACCAGGCTGTTTTCCGCCCCCTCAATATCGCAACTCTTCTATTAGATGGCTCTGGTATAGGGTTAGATATGACATCAATGATGTCAGATGCCCTACACATAAATCTAAACATAAGATTGCATAGCACAGCAGAGCAGAGTAGGTCTCCAATTGTTTGCTTGTTCGTACTTTTCTTACTCGGTCATACAATTGACACCTCCAGTAATAACCAATGAGGTTCCTTGATCGAAATCCGTGCAGAGGAACACATGCCCCCCCACCACCACTGCAGCAGAGTGCTGTCAGACACATAACACTTTGGTCATGGGCCTGTTTTGGATAATCATTGTTTACCCATGCACACCAAAAGCAAACGTGGGTTTTAATTGAACTAGGTCGTTGCGTCGTTGATAAAGTGGTAAACGAGTCGAATTAAACACTCAGGATTTTACTGCATTTTACTGCTTCTAAAGCTTGACCCAACACCTTGCAGCACAGCAGTAAAGGTACAGATACAGAGTAATTCCGTACGATACAGCAAGGGTAGTCAACTAGGAGTCAGAGGAAGTTTCCGCCAGGCCAGTTAGTAGAAGTCAATCTTATCCAAATAGGATGAAATACAAAAACTCGAAAATACGAAGGTCCATCTTGATGACATTTTAGAGATAATTGACCAGAGGTCGCAGATAACTATGAAACCTTGCGTTTTTGTCACCTCACTCACAATCCCCGTCACTCTGACACGTCACCTAACTCAAATCCCCTGGTCACCCCAGGCAAGCCCCCAGGTCATTGTGACATCACGTGACATCAGTCCCCTGGTCACCCCAGGCAAGCCCCCAGGTGCCCAGGTCATCGTGACATCATCGTGGCATCACGTGAAAAAGTTCCATACATTGGCATTCCCAGCTGATACCCTAATACAATCCCTGTTATGCCCATTGCCCATATATGGAGATCCCTGACTGTGCTCAATATTAAGCCCATACATGGGAATGCCAATATATGTATTTCAATAATGACAATATTTCTATATACCCTGACACTTGTACCCGTGTCCGTACCCATTCCACCCATCTGTCTGTGTCCCATTTATGCCCATATATGGAGATTTCTGTATCTGTCTCTGTTTCCCTTTATTCCTATATATATATATATAGAGTTCTATGTCAGGCGGAATGCCTGACATAGAACTCTATATATATATATATAGAGTGTTGTGGGTGTTGTGTTGTGATGTCAGAACAGGCCTGCTCCATAATATGGAGTCTGGGCAGGGGCCCTGTCCAGAGCCCGGGCAGGGCCTTTTGTGGCGGTTCTGGACAACCATGGGTCCGAACGCGTGTGTCGAATTTAAAGTCGGTAGGGAGAACGGTCCTCGAGTTACGTGCATTACAGCCGTACAGAAGTACAGACAGACGTGCATTTATATACAGTATATATATGTGTATGTATATATATATATACTGTATATAAAATAGCTGTAGAAAGATACACACGGACAGACAGATGGACAGGGACATAGTCTCGGCCACTCTTTCGGCCACTGGAGACAATAATGTACAATAGTAGTATACGTTAGTCTATACACCCTAGTGCACTATGCAGAACATACACCCTGTATTGTTACTTGCGCAAGCAGAGCGCGCAAGTACTACGATCGGCTGGGTATGTATGTTGGTGTCTCTCTTGTTTAAGACCGTAGTCGTGGTTACGTTACCATCAACAGCCAATAAGGGATCACGATTCTTGGTGATGTAACTAAGGTACGTTTCAAGGTTGGTATAAGGTTAATAACGGGTCTAAAGGATTTAGAACAGGAGTTGTAGTAGACATTAGTTAGTAGCACTCAAAGAAGTGAGGCAGTGGTGAGCGCACCTCATGGCATGCTCTGCTTGCGCACAAGTACACCATACATGGCTTACTTGTGTGCAAGGCACAAGTTTGTGGCTCGAGAAAGTACATTTCTCGTTCATATTTAGATGTGCTGTTATACGTTGTTTCTTGGATTGTGTTCACATGGTCTCTGACTTACATTCTCCAATACTAGCGAAAGTGGTTAGAAAGCTAATTGTCTAGTTACTGCAAGACTACTTCCCTCCATAAGCATTGGAAAAGTTGATTCAAACATGACTTTGGAACTAGAAGTATACTGCTACCTGTTAAAAGAGAAGTTACCGATACATTTCTTCACAGCAAAAATAAGGGGAAATTCAGTCGCACAACAGTTTAGATTAAGTTACATGGCAAGAAAAAGTGTGGTCAGGTCACAGTTTGATCCCAGGCACCACACCAATAAGTAGCATGGCTTGGGTGTGGCAAGTCGTGCGGTAAGAACACCTAACATGAGGTTGTTGGTTGGTGTTGCGCTCCACCTCAGCAATCCATCTCCCAGAGGTCTAGCGCAGTGTGAAACAGGGGTAGACTCTCGCGTTCTGGCTGATAATAACAATAAGCCTCTGTAAAATGGGTGTAACACAAAAAAGCTCTGAGCTTATTTCCATTGTGTTCCTTTGAGTGCAAATGTGTGTGTAAACTGAGTGCAATGTGGTTGTTGTTGTTGTTGTTGTTGTTTGTTTGTTTGTTTTTGGTGGGGTCTTTTGTATCATAGAGCCCTATCTGGGCAGGATATTATTACTAGAAATGCACTCGAGAGGCCAACTTGCGACATTGCACACAATTAGGCCATGAATGGCCTACTTGTGCGCAAGCAGACCACGCCATGAGGTGTGCTCATGTCTGGCATCACCGCTTCCAAAAGAAAACCTGATATATTATGAATGATATAATGCTCTGAGTCCCTATAGAGCTCTCTGTCTGGGTACGACTGCTGCTCTGAGTCCTAGAGCTCTCTGCTGTCTGGGTAGGACTGCTGCTCTGAGTCCTAGAGCTCTCTGCTGTCTGGGTAGGACTGCTGCTCTGAGTCCTAGAGCTCTCTGCTGTCTGGGTAGGACTGCTGCTCTGAGTCCCTATAGTCCCTATAAGCTACTTTGAAGTACAGTGTCCCGTAGTGTCTACTGCCTGGTCTAAATCCTCTGTAAATCCTCTCTACTTTGTGTGCTACTAACTAATGTCACATACATACATACATACAGTTTTTAAGGACCCACTTTTAGGCCAGTGCACCAGAGCAAACTCTTGCCTTTTTTTAAACCCTACCCATTTTAACCAAATACATACATCTCAGAAGTTGAAGCAGTTTTTAAGGACCCACTTTTAGGCCAGTGCAACAGAGCATGCTTTTGCCTTTTTTTAAACCTTACCCATTCCAAATACATGCATACATACTTAAAGTTAAAGTTAAAGTTAAAGTAAAATCAAACTAGTCAAAGTAGAGGTGCTAATGCTAAAACATTTAAAAAACTGTGGTTAGGAAATGTTGAATTGGTTGATGAAACATTTTAAAGTGCAAAGATTGTAAATTGAACTTCCCACCTTAGTGAACTGTTGGCTTGAAGTGGAAACAGGCCCCACAGAGCTCCACTGTCTATGTCTACTAACATGCACACGTGTGTGTGTGTGTGTGTGTGTGTGTGTGTGTGTGTGTGTGTGTGTGTGTGTGTGTGTGTGTGTGTGTGTGTGTGTGTGTGTGTGTGTGCGCGTGCTCGCGCTCGCATGCGTGTTTCTACTCCCGCCAGCCTCTAATGGGGATCATGTGTGGAGTCAGCAGCATAGACACACAAAAAATACTTACTCTCCCCAACCCCCATACACATTTTGTATTAACACAAACACACACAAACGTTTATGTGCACGCACGCACGTATTCACTCACTCACTCACTCACTCACTCACTCACTCACTCACTCAGTCTTAACCCAGTCAGCGAGTTAAGAACAACTCCTAGGGGAGGTAAAGTACCAGTTGTGTGTGTGTGTGTGTGTGTGTGTGTGTGTGTGTGTGTGTGTGTGTGTGTGTGTGTGTGTGTGTGTGTGTGTGTGTGTGTGTGTGTGTGTGTGTGTGTGTGTGTGTGTGTGTGTGTGTGTGTGTGTGTGTGCGCGCGCGCACACACTGTTTCAGGGATGGGGGTGGAGGAGGAGGGAGGGAGGGAGGGAGGGAGGGAGGGTGGATAAAGGGTGTAGAGAAAGGAGAAAGATATGGGCAGTGAGCACAGGGAAAGGATGGAAAGAGGAGGGGTGGTGGGAGCCATGGAACAGAGAGAGAGACCCTGAGAAGGAGAGAGTGAGAGAGAGTGAGAGAGAAAGAGGCTGAGGGGCCCATGGAAAGGGGAGGAAGAGGAGGCCCTGTAGTTTGGGCCAAGAGGCGAGACAGTCAACAACACATGTATCAGGAGCCAGCGACACACCATTGCATCCTGGGACATGAGTAGAGGTAGAACAGCACAATACCACGTATCGTACACCTCCGACAGTCTATAAACACCATAGTTTTTCGTCTTTTGGAATATGTAGCCGTGGGTCGGCTGTGAATGAGAGGTCTGTTCGTTGACTTGTGTGTGTGCTTGCGTGCTGATGTGAGAAAACAAGCCGAAGAAAGCCAAAATAAATACAAAATAATATAAATAATTAGAATCATGTTCTAACAAATGTAAAAGAAGTTTCCATATTTGAACAAAGCTGGAATTTTAATTACATTTTCATGTTCTGTGTGAGATCTCTCGGACAAACCAATGATTCCAGGCCCAAGACCATACAATCACTTAAACCCAAAACCCAAAACCTGGTTCTGAGAAAAATAAAAAGTTCTCCACACTATGCCAGACTACATCTGCTGTTACTTAAAACCTGGTCTTTGTTTTTTGTCTTGTTAGGCTCTCTTTATGATCCAAAATGTCTGTTTTCAGGAACCATTTTTAGTCAGAGAAGCAAGTTCTCACTGTCTGAGAAAAACATTTTTAGTTTGATTCTATTTAGATTTCTAAACCATGTTTTCGCTCATTATTTAGATTATAATAAATATTGCCCAGTTGAGCTTCAATAGGACAATACCAACTATTCAATCGATACATATAGAAATGGCTATTTTACCTGAGTCAACCAGCGCTGAGCAGCAACTAAATGCTATGCACGCCCAGCTTTCCATAGTGACTCGAGACAGGAGTGAGAAAAACAAGAATTTTCATCTCAGAAGGTGTCAGAAAAGCAGCATCTGAACGTACTCTACTGGTTGAAAGAGACAAACATCTGTAGACTGTCTGTGTAGCCAATTAAACCACCACTCGTGTTTGTGACTGATAAAAAAAATAGGAAATCTTGTAACTGTTCAAACATTTTGGAGAGGACATACAATCTGGTTCCAATTTGATATCCAAGTCAACATATGTTTCCATATTGAGCTTTCTGGTCAAATGTAAATAAAAGACATAGCGTTTTTTGTTGAGCATTATGCACACTAGAAGCACAGAAAACCTTTACTAACTAACCATTCCAAATTGATTAATTTTGCTTTCATGGTGAACACCATGCCGTTCTGCCTCCGGATGTTATAGTTGAAATTCATTATTTATTTGGAAATTCTGTTTACTGTATAGTTTGTATATATAGTCATGTTAGTTGACTAATGTAATGGGCTGGTTTGAACTGAAGAACTTTAACATTCAACATTCCTTGACCATAAAACTACAAAATGAGGGTTACATCTGTAACCACGGTTATGTGAGTGTAATTTGGTCACTCCAACGGTAACTTTACATATTGGAGTCATCCAATATAGTGCTACATACCAAAATCATATAATTATGAATATTTCCAAAGGCGATGGAGAGAACATTTTAATAACGCTTTCTATGAATCCCATTTCAAAAGTATATTTATAATACATCATAATTGCTGGTCACTCACTGACATTTTATTTTGGCCAGGATCACAGTGTAAAGTATGAAAGGCCTATACTAATAATAATTTTACAGTTCATTATAATCACTGTTATAATGATTATAGTGTCACAATAATAAGTCACAATAAGTGAGTTAAGTGTTTTAAGTAATGTTCAATGCGAGAACAATCACTACTTAAATCACCTAATGACCACTTAAAGGTCATTGGATATTCTTTGATTGATTCAATTCTACAGTTTGTAGAAAAAAGCACAGGAAAGTACAGTTCAATACAAGGTCTGCTCATCCTCCTCCTTTCTCTCTATCCAGCTGTCTATCTATCTAATCAACTCTATGGTAACACATGAAAATGTAATGTTTACATAACTTTGATTCTCCATCGACTTTATTATTCTTGGATTTAAACTCATTTAAATTCTTGGATTAAAGTCCATCCGTCCGTGGACGGACCATTGGCTTGCTCACAGCCAAACTCGGCACACACACTCCCTGGATGCCAGGGCTGAACCTCTGACCCAATTTGTCACATGGGCCTGTAATAGCGCCACCAGGAGGCCCATTTTTGCAAAACTATTTTTTTGGCTTTCAAGGTTTGCTGGATTGCTCCGTTTTTAACAAAATGCCGCGAATCATGAACACATTGTGTGATTTACGTGAAATTGACGAAATTCTACTTGAAAATTCTCAAATCAGCGTCATGGTGTGCTCTTTATAGCGCCACCAGGAGGACGACTTATGTAAAACACATTTATTTATATTACTCCCAAATTTCCCAAATTGATCTCTGTTTTGTTTTGTTTTGTTTCTGTTTTGTTCTGTTTGATTTTCAAGTTAGAGTCACAGTTGTGCGTGTGCGTGTCACTGCCAACCTCACAAGCTTGTTGCCCTGACTGGAGGTCTACAGCCCTGCCCTGTCAGAAATAGGACGGGTTGTGTCAGAGAATGTTACATAATCTCATGCTGACCTCTTTACACATTGCAAAGCCCCCCCACCCCCCACCCCCATAAAAAAGGAAAAGAAAAAAAAACATAACCAGAGACCTTGTATCTCTATATTTTATTTTATCTTTTTATGGGTTTTTTCTCATAAATGAATGGCATATTTTATACTTTGTCCTATGACACTGTTGTCCTACGCACAATACAGGAAAACAAAGTTTTGCTTATAATGATAGGCCCAAAAGAGAGATGCCAGTTTCAAAAGTGGTTAATTCTGTCTGTGGGTTTTATAAATATTTAACCAAAGAAAAGTATTAACAAGTGCTTGTGACTAAATAACTGCATTGGATCCATTGGAACGGTAACCCAGGTTATTTTTTTTCTTCCATTTCCTGAAAAGTAACGCTTTGGACACGTTTTCCACCCAACAGCGGGGATATGTTCATGTCACAGCATACAGTACAGGTACAGATATGCCACACACACACCCTCCGACTGTTTGGTTTTCCTGCTCCATATCCCCTATGCATTCCACTATTCTGTATTCCCTCAGTCCTCAGTCTCCCAGAATACTCCCCTCATTAATATTTTCTGCATTCTGTTTTTCCTGATTATCTGTGCAACTACATTATCCTTGCTCTTGAGCTCTGAGGCTGAAATAAGCCACTGAAAATATACAAATGTTCCACACTACAATGAGTATTTGTATAGTGTAGGTGTCTGTGTGGTGTACTGTGTAATGTGTATGTGCTTGTCTTTCATGTACACGGTCTTGTGCACGACACGTTTGCCTGGGTTTTGTGTTTGTGTGCGCATGCGGGCATCTGCCTGCCAGTGTGTCTACGTGTGTGTGTGTGTGTGTGTGTGTGTGTGTGTGTGTGTGTGTGTTTGTGTGCGTGTGCATGCGAGTGTGTGTGCACGTGCGTGCATGTGTGCATGCGTGCGTGCATGTGTGATTGTGCACATGTGTCTCTGTGTTTCTGTCTCTGCCTAACTCTTGACTGCCATCTGAATCTGTGGCACGTACATCGGAGCTGTGTGACACAACAGACACGCAGAAGGGAGGCTTGGGGGTGGTGGCGGTTTAGGAGGAATGGGGGAGAGGGAGGGAAGCGCAGTGAGGGGGAGGTGAGAGGGAGGGAGGGAAGGAGAAGAGGAGAGGAGAGAGGTGAAACGAGAGAGGGGGGAGCAGTACAGCACAAAGAGAAAGACCACAAAAAATAAGAGTGGCAGAAAGAAAGACAGACAGAGAGAGAGAGAGAGACAGCAGAGAGACAGTGTGGTAGAGGGAGAGAGAGACAGAGTGAGACAGAGACAGCGTGGTAGAGAGAGAGAGAGAGGGGGGAGAGAGAGAGAGAGAGACACAGAGGAACAGAGCGTGGAAGAGAGAGAGAGAGAGAGGCAGGAAGATATAAAGAGACTGGCAAAGAGAGAACACCGTAAAAATCCTGAGTGTTAATTTATCCATGTGGTTACATTTATTATACACTCTCAGTTACATTAACACTGAGGATTTCACTGTGCACTGTGAGGGAAAGACAGAGATAAGGGCAGAGAGACAGAGTGCAATAAATGCAGGGAGAGAGAGAGAGATACAGGCAGAGCAGAGAGAGAGTAGCAGAAAGAGAGATGGGCAGAGAGAGAGAGAGAGAGAGAGAGAGAGAGAGAGAGAGAGAGAGCATGTAGACACACTGGTGTTCCAAACAGCAGCAGCAGTAAAAATAGGGGCGAAGCAAAACAACGATGGCTTGAAAGATTAAATTCCTGTTGGAATAGGAAGTGCAGTCAGAGGGAAGGGCAGAGATTGACTGAAGAGATGGGAGTGGTGGTCTAATGGACGCTGCTTGGTTGAAGGTGCTGCACGTTAAAAAGCCTCAGTGCTAATTTAACCGCTTATGCCCTATATACTTCGCCATATGTCGAATAACAAAAATAACCAATCTACAACCTCACGATGCTTTGCATCCAAAAATAATTGCCTAATGACATAAGATTCACAGGGGCCCTGAGGGCCCCGACACACTACCAAGAATGGGCAGATGGGTGGGCAGACTGGGCACACATGGTAAGGCATTTGTGGGTCAAGAAAGTACCTGCAGACAGTGGTAGAAACAGTAAAAGTATCAATAGTGCAATATCGAAATACCCTGTTCGGAATTCAAAATGTACTTGGCATCAATGTTCTTAAAGAACTCATTATGCAGAAGTCTTTTGAAAATAGCAATGGCTGAAGTGGTATGTATGTATGTTTTGGAATAATAATCAAATTATACAAAGTAACTAGTAACTAAAGTTTTAAAATAAATAAAAATGTTGGAAATTGGAATTACCGTACTCAAGTAAAGTACAAATTAATAATAAATATAGCTGCAAGCAGCGATAAGACGGGTCAAGCCATAAAAGTAATAAAGCAATAAAGAAAAAAGCTATAATGCAATGCCTGTTTTCTAATTAGTAACACAATACTACTTGATACAATGATTACTACGACTGCATTAGGACTAACAAGTAATGTTATAGAGAGGAGTGATGTCATACTCTTCCAAATGAACAATTATTGGTTGGAGACTGGAGATGACGTCAGTTTCTTTGTTACGCTGATTGGCTGAAGGGGCTGTCTGTCAACGATGTACTAACAGCCAACCATGCATTAACAGGGTCCAGACTCCCCATGGGAGTGGTTAACCAGCCTACGAAATTCCTTTGACGTCACTTTTTTAACGTCATCTACAGGAGACCCTGTTACACTGTTACAGCTACAGGAAGGGCCTTGTACTGTACTGTGATGGCCACTATATGCGCAGCGCCGATCCGACCGGGAAGCGAACGCAGCTCGTACATATTTAAGTTGTCACCATGACTCAGCCACAACCATATAAGGAGTCCCCAAAGCAGCTCCATATATGGGCACGAAAGCGTGACACACGGACACACAGACAGACAGACATGATCTGCTAGGTCTCATAGTAAGTGCTCACTGCGTTCGCAATCACTGCGTTCGCGTTCGCAAATATTCACTTATATGGAGATCTCTGTCTGTATCTGTCAGTCCTTCTACTGATTATGGAGATAGCTGATGTCATCAGTATTTGTGCCCGTATATGGGCAGGCAGGCCCTAGGGCCATATATGTGCCTATATATGGAGTACGGGGCCTGCGCGCATGCGATTAATTTCATCGCCTTTTTTTCTTTTTTACCGATAGCAGCTGAAGTCCTTGTCATGTCTGTCAGTCCCTCCTGGTACTACACACAACACCACTGAACGCTAACCCTAACGGGGGCTAGATTGTCCGGTTGAGGATCGAGGGCGATGCCAGTGACATGCCTATATATTGGCGAGTTTGAGTGACGTAGCCGTGGCCCATGATCCTGCCTATATATGGGTCTATGGGGTTTGTTTATGGTTATGTCTGAGTCAGAGTTATGACTCTTATTACGTTTAGGATGTTGCACAATTCCCAACGAGCATGCGAATGTTAAGTTGTCAAGATATTACAGATGTCTCTTAGGTTACAGTGCTTCTGACTGCAGTGATTCAGACTGCATGCAAGCACAGCCCCTGCGTTTGGTCTACCTCTCCTTTCCAGGTGATGTACTGTATCGCTTTATTTACCTTGGCTAAGGATTCCATTGGAATTGATGTGCATGTGTCATTTTATGACAGCATTATTTATGAATATTTCTCTCTACGTCGTCCTCAGACGAGCCCTCCATCGGCGTCTCCAGTCATCTCGGTTCTCCATACATCTGGCCAGCTCATTTGTGCTTTCTGCACCAGTATCTTTCTTTAGTATGTCCACATTGGTAGGTGTGGGACATCCTCTCGATCGATGCCTGTGTACTTGGTTCCCACAGTACAAGCTTTTTGGCCGGGAGTTCTTGGTGTCGGTGCCGGTGGCAGTGGCCAGCTAATGTTATCCTCCTTACTGCTATCTTCTCTGATACACTTGGTAATGCCCCGTACAGATGCTTGTTGGTGATGTGCTCGTCCTAGTTGATGTTCAGTACCACACATAACATTCTGGTGTAGCACCCGTCCAGGGATTTCTGTAGGGCTTGTGTTAGTGTCCAGCATTCACAGCCATAGAGGAGAACAGACTCCACGGTCGCAGAGAAGAAACTGATCTTGATATGTCGGGGGAGGTTGGATTTCCACACACTGGTCATACCATTAAGAGCTCTCCAGGCAAGTGCTCTCTTTAAGGTCCTTTTCTGTGGAGCCGACCCATGCGCCCAGGTATTTAAAGTCACTGACTTCCTTTAGCGCAGTACCCTCTATTGTTGTTATAGGTTATAGGTTATGACCTCGGTCTTCTTTGCATTTAGCCTGATACCAACTTTAGCGCACTCCAACTCCACTCTGGTCAGGAGAGCCTTTGCCTGCCTTACGTGGTCAGATAGCAGGCAGATGTCATCAGCGTCCAGATCTGTGAGGGTTTCCACAGGGTAGACCTTCTGATACTCAAAAGTATTCAATATTTGAATTGCTTCATATGACGCTGAACTTGCTGAATAAATACTTTTTAAGACATTTTTTTAATATATGGGCAACAATAAAACAAACAATAATGCAAAAACAGTAATTGTAAGAAATAAAAAGGTAGAATACGTCTTGTAAGCATGGGGGAAGAGTTGGGAGAGGAGGAAGGAGGTGATTGCTATAAATGCTGGAAAGAGTAGCGCTAATAGAGGAAATCCAACAAACCCACTGATTGACTTTGCAAAGGATCCCATTCAATTAGTAATGAACATGTGAATGAGATGGGGTGATGAAAAATACAGGTTTGGCATGATTGAACGAAACCCTGTTTGGGGGCAGCGTGTGTGTGTGTGTGTGTGTGTGTGTGTGTGTGTGTGTGTGTGTGTGTGTGTGCATGTGTTTTCTTAAATAGGATAGGGGGCCTGCTCATGTGATTCGTTAGGGTAATTACAGCTTGGCAATGTAAATAAGCCCGTCAGAGAGGAGAGGGACGCACCCACTTGTCTTTCAGAGCCAATTAACCTAACCCCTGAAATTCACATACGTACTGTATCTAGCTACCAATCTACAGCTTATTCTACATTTCACACATTGCCGTATGCATACAGTACGTGTACGCATGTGTACACATATACAGTCAACTTAGTGTTCAATTAACTCAGAGAGTGTATGTGTAGCGCCTACGGCGCGCTCACATCTAACGCTGCGCGTCCGTGTTGTTGTTGTTTCTCTGTGAATATCGTGTGTCCAAGTGAGACACACATGTACACACACACACACACACGATACATTTTGAACGAAGGCAGAGAGCGATGTTTCCGTGTTGTTCCGTGTTGTAGAATGAATAAGAGAGAGAGAGAGAGAGAGAGAGGGAGGTAAGTACTGGGAGAGGCGAAGCATCACCTCAGTTCTATAGGAAAGCCCTGCTGTTATTGGCCAGTAGTCTAAAGCCACCAAGGTGGGTTGAAAATGCAGAGGTGGTGAAGGCAGTGGCGTATTAACAGCCACAATAAAGCACAGGCGTGAACGGCACTTCTGCATACTCCATATAGTCTAAAGTTGTGCACTCCATGGGCACACATTTGTGGCTGTAGAATTCTCTCAATTGTAATAATAGATACAGTCAACTTAGTGTTAATTTAATGTAACTCAGAGTGTAATTTGTACTTTCTCCGAGTTACAAATGTATAAATGTGCATATATGCACAGAGGCTTATCCAAACACACATGCAACACTTGAATGCACAAACCCTTGCTTATGCATAACACACTCCGTATGGTGTTATCATGCTTATACTTAATACATTCTTGCATCACACATACAGCATGTATACAATACATACATACCCAAAAATACAGACAGACTGTCTAATCCAAATATACACACGCCTATGCACTCAATGAATATGCATCCTGCATGTGCATATACTGTATGTACCCAGGTGAGAGCAGTCACAAACCACATATTCACACCTTTGAGAATGCAAGCATTTGAATGCACACAAAGCGCACTTAAACATATTCTACATATTCTTTGCTACCACACACTAACACACACACACACACACACACACACACACACACACACACACACACACACACACGTAGCAGCAGTTTCAAGCAGTCATGTGAACCTGCATGTGTTCACGTGTCTCTACCTACATTATACATACATTATACATTCGTGTGCGCAACTGCGCATGCATGTTTGTGAAGGTTTGTGCGTATAGGCTACTACTGTACATTTGGGTTGGACCACTATGGGCAGGTATTAGGCGGAGAGGTAAGCGTCAGGCAGCCAGGTGATATCTGTATGCATGAGGCGTCACCTGGGGCTAACTGGCTGCTGGAGCCACGGTGAGCAGCATCTATCATCTACAGCCCAGTGATGAATGTCTGTCCTGAGTGGCTCTGTGGTGTAGTGGAGGCACAGAACAAAATGACTCATGCAGCGTTGCCATGTCTGCTCATTCTAAGTGACTTTGGGCTTGTGGTTTTGTTTTTTGTTTGTTTGCTTGTAATTGTTGGGCTTGTTTGTAAAGTGTAGTTGCTTCATTTGGGCTTGTTTCCTCATGTTGTTTAAACTAGTGGTTGTATATTATTAATATAATTTTGTGCCAGAGACCCCCGTACCAGATTTGTTTATGTTTTTTAGAATATTATGAATTTTAAGAATATTAAGAATCTTTTGCTTTTATTTTTCAAGATTTGTTTGAAAATAGCCGTCCAACAAGCTCACAACACGTTGCATCGCGGCACGCTGTGAGCTTGTAGATCGGCTATTTTAAAATAGAAGATGCATTATAGTTTTAAAGTGCGCATGTGGTCTAGTTGCTTCTTTTGGGCTTGTTTTCATATACCTGATTGCTTGTTTCTCTCACAAAATCTGGCAACATGGACTCATGTGGAAGGAGGAGGAGAGGAGAGGACATATAAAAAGACACGATGGCTGAGGGTAAGGACAAGAAAAAGGAGGTGCAGGCAGGACAGAAGGAAGGATGATGGCAGGAGGACAAGGGGAGAGAAAGTGAAAAAGGGGAACAGGAGGAGTGCCTGTGGAGAGAGAGAAGAGATTGAGAAGGGGAGATGAGAAATGAAGGAGGAAGGAGGAGAGATGGCTGAAAGGGGAGTGCAGGGAGAGTAAAACGATAGAGAAGCAAAGAGACTCCACAAGGACAGAACAACGGATGAAGGAGACAGAGAGGAAAGAAAGATGAAGATAGATGAAGACGCAAGGGGAAGAGAGAGGGGAACAGCAGACATAGGAGATAGAGATATGAGACAGAGAAAAGAGAGAGAGAGAGAGAGAGAGAGAGAGAGAGAGATGGTGGAGGATGGTAGAAGGGTGAACCATGTGAAGAGAAAAACGTTGACAAATGAAAGTATGGAGGAAGAAAAAATAAAAGAGGGTGGTGGGACAGAGTAAGTGAGGAAGAAGGGAAGCCGGGGGGTTGGGGGTTGGGGGAGATTGCAGAGGACAGAAAGAATAGGAAGGTTGAGGACGAGAGAGGTGCGTGTGTGAGAACGAGAGATGAGAGATGATGGAGGAGGTAGGGAAGTGAAAACAGACACAGGAGGTGAGACCAGGGAGAAGCCTCAGAGAGGAGCATGCGTGAGAGAGAGAGAGAGAGAGAGAGAGAGAGAGAGAGATAAAGAGGAGATCTATTTTGTCATTTTATTTAACCTTTATTTAACCAGTAAAAACACATTGAGACAGAGTCTCTTTTTCAAGTGGGAACTACATCGTACATGTCAATTACAGAATAGCTAATAATACATCCATGATATCCCATAAAGTACCTATAAAATATAATACAAAAAGGTGATACTCTTTAAGTCAGAGAGCAAAGTAGCCTACAACATTAACAGCAATAATACATTTGGATGCCTATATATCAAGGCTACTATAGTACTACACATCCTCACATGTGCAGATGTTTGACTGTAGCCTACATCGGAGATGATCCCCTTGAAACTTTCGAGGCCAATTTTAGTCTGGAATGCAGGTCGTTCCATGACCACCGGTCAAATGAAAGCCCCCCCCCCCCCTCGGATTTGAATGCTGGTACTACACACCTGAAGTGCCTTACAGAGTCGAACGTAATCGACACAAGAAGCACTACGCAACAGAGGGTGAGAGAAATTTCTCCCCTTGCGTCAGTTGCGTGATCCGTCG
>NC_137876.1:35209676-35337176 GCF_963924005.1 Protomyctophum bolini
GCAGAATCCAGGAACAGCGATTGAAAAAAAAAAAAAAAAAAAGATCCACCAGCGGACGGTTTCAAGTTCCCCCCGGCTGAAACCCTGCCTGATTTGTGGGCAATGTTGGGGATGTAGAAAAAAAGGAAACCGGAGCAAAGAGAGAGCGAGCGAGAGAGAGAGCGAGCCAACACTAACTGGGTAGCTATGGAGATAGTAGGTTTTCCTGGTAGCTTCCTTTGACAGGTGTCGAGTGGGATAAAATAAAGTATCAAAACAGTCTCCATCATGTACGCCAAGGGTAAAGGAGCTGTGGTCCCCTCCGATAGCCAAGCAAGAGAAAAGTAAGTGAATTATTGCACTGTCACAACACAGATCCTGCTAAGTATGTGCTAGGTAGCTAAACTTGCTAACTGATGTGAGACCAGCTCACTCACTCCAAAAGGTGCATGCATGTTCATTCAGCTCTTTTGGCTGCTCTGCGTACTGCAAAAAGTGATTGTTTTGTTAGTTTGTGTTGTATGTGACACTCTTCCGTCTCTGCATCCTCCAACTCTTAACCAGTTTCTTTGCATGGCTGTTAGCTCTACCAGCTACGCTACTCGACCAGTTTCACTCTTGTCTGTCTTGTTTCTCTCTGGTGCAAAAGGCAAGCCTTTTATACAGTTGTCTTTGAGTTGCCTCACTTTCGCAAACAATGCTTTCCTGCACGTGTGTCTGTCTGTGTTTGTGTAGAATAGTGCATTTAACGACGTGCAGTGGGGTTGTCTGTGGTGCGTTAATAATAATGGGGATCCCACTTCCATCCATCTCTCCATCGCCTTGTGTGAGGAACAATACATTCATTGGGGTGACGCCGTGCATTGTTGCTAGCTATCTTTTGTGTTGCCCGCTGAGCAGAAGATAATAATAGGATACAGCTGTTTCGGGCTTTGTTACAAAGTAGCGAAGGAACGCGATCTAAATTCGCCGCGTTCCAAAAATGCTGCATGTCTGTCTGGTGCGTCTCTCTCGTTCCATTGTATCCACACATGAGTGTTTTGGTCAGGAGCTCCAAGCGGAGGGAGCTGCGCCGAGAACTTTTCTGCCCCGCACACTGCTTTCGTCCTTACTATTCCGAGTTCCGGATTACGCGGGGATCACGCTCGTCGTTTCTCTCACATTAATGTCACATTGGCTGTCTTTTTTTGTTGACACGGCTGTGATGGAACAAGTTGGCTGGCATTAGCTTGGGTAGCTGACTGTAGCAGCTCACCACCACCACCAATCCCTTTGTCTGCATGCATGCCACCAATGCCTGTTGTTCACAACCCGCACGTTTTCATCCCTGGCTGTCTCGAGTGTTCAGCTTCAGCCCGTTCACGTTCATCATAAAACCCGAAAATGTTATATCATCTAAAAATTATGTCAATGTTCATTGCATCATAAATAAATGCTGCTGTATATGTATGGCTGGGCTGCCAACTTATCCAGTTTCCTACTTTCTGCCTCGAACAAAACCTGTGGATGCTTTCATTCAACTTTAGTGTGATTGGATCAGTCTCTGATCAGTGTCCACAATTAATGGCAGTTATTCTTGCAATGTTGTTGAATAAGTTAACAGAATATGACAGGAGATATTCTACACAAACGTGCTCATCTGACCCCCTCTCCCAGTCAGTGGGTTGGCCGAACAAAGTTTTCACTACTCGTGTAAACATGTGCGATTATCAGCAAGTGTTTCATCACCTAAACTTCATACAGTCCCATCACAAACTCCCTGCTTGAACCCACCCCATCCTTTAACCCCCCCTCCTGCTCCTCCTCTGTATTTCCATGCCTTTATCACCCCCATAACTCTCACTTCCCATACTCCGCTCCTCAAAGTCCTCATCCCTCACTTCAGTGTTGAATTATTGAGACATTCAGACTAGCAGTCGCTCTCAGCCCTGCATCAGGGGTGTGTGGTGTGTGTGTGTGTGTGTGACGGTGGGCAGACTTCATCCATGTTTAAAGAGGGGGTTTTGTTGGGAGCCTCGGGCAGGATGTCAGGTGTACTGGGCTGGCGGTGTGCAGCAGGGAGGTTTCTCAGTGTCTGCGCTAATGTCCCTTTCTGGGAACATAACGGGGCAGGAGGGGCGAGGGAGGTCACAGGGTCACCTCCTAGGTGTCGGAGGGGTGAGATGAGGTCTGGCCGGGGGAGGGAGGTAGGGCAACCAGGGAGAGGTCAGAGGTGAGGAGGACAGGAGCAGCATGGTGGATGTTTGAAGTCCAGACTGATTTTGAGTGTGTGGTCCCATTTCCCAGCATTGGGATGGGTATGAGTTGATGATGGCTGAATTCTGTCCCCTTTCCACTCCTGACCATCATGACTCGACTGTTCCTATAAACCTCTCTGCCTCCTGCTGTTCTTCCCCTCAGGGCACCCCCCACCCCCCTCTCTCACACACACACACACACACACACACACACACACACACACACACACACACACACACACACACACACAAAACAGCACCTTCTGTATAGCCAGACCAGTTTTATCAATCTACTTCTCACAACCAAGGATTTGCAGACACTCCTTTCTCACTGTGTTACTTATTGTACAGTCTTTGTTTTTTATGTTCATGATCAGTTTACTTTATTACAATATTACTTCACTTTATCTGTTGTCGCTTATCAGTATAGCACTGTGTAACTAACTGGTGCTGTATAAATGAAGTTGATCAATATTGTCCTTCACTCCTATCACACTGAATGCATTATACCACTGCTTCTGCTGGTCTACTCCTTCTTCACCAACTTCTCTTCTCTGTGAGCTAGCTTGTGTGTTTTAATAATGCAGTAGGCCAGGTGCATGCACACACATAGCCCCCTCACAACTCACACACACACACACACACGAGGCTGCAGATGAAAATTTAATATACGTGTGTGTTTGTGTGTGGAGAGGGGTGGGTGGGGGGGTTGCAGTTTAATCCTCCCATCCACTGATATAAGACCTTCTAAACTACTGTCTTTAAGTCAAAGTTTTAGTTTTGCTCAACGATGGACAAACCCCCCCCCCCCCCCAAAGTGTGTGTGTGTGTTTTCAATGCACCGGTATCACATGACCAATATAACACATCCCTGCATTCCATAGACCTTTTCCCCCCTTTTTATCTAATAGGGGATTCACACTGAGACTGACTGAGTCTGTTTGATTCGAACCGTTCCCGAATACGGTTGTCTGGTCCCCGCTGGCCATGATTCACATTGGCCGAGATTCAACAGCGCACCCGGGTACACTTCATTCAACTTATGTGCCTCAGAGGGGCGCTGTGGACTTTGTGGGCTTTTGGGAGACAGAAAATGTCATGTTACAGAAGAAGAGTCACTTTCAGAGTTTAGAGCAAATAATAAAGTTTGGCTGTGTTCCTGACATTGCCTTGAGTTATAATAATAACATAACAACAATACACAACTAAAGCAGTGTGCGCTGATGGTCTTAAACGCAATGTAACATAGTCTCTTGTCTGTATGACGGTGACATCACATCAGGTGACATATCCTTGGTATGTTAACTTTTTCGCTGCTATCTACGTTTATAAACATAGCTAGGCTATTGGTACCTAAAGGAGCAACTACGTTTGTTTGTACACAACTGTATACTACATATATGAAAGCAGCGACTGTCAATTTACCTTTTAGCATTGATCCAGTTAGTATGGAGAGACTCCGTCCCCACCAGCTATGGGATTTAAAAATCCAGCTCCATTGAGACTCTTATTATAACAGGATTTTTAAAGCGCTGTATCTCAAAAGGTTTGAGCGCGGTCCATGGTGAGCCGTCATGCATCCCGGTGATCGTAAATCATTTGTGAGTTTGTGTCGCATTTTCTGAGCACATGTAACTGGATGTAATGATGACTAAGGGGTCTGAGCTAATGCGACTGATCACTGTGCTCATGACAAAAGTCAAAATCATTCACACTACCGTCCACAACATCTGCAAAGTGGTCCCGAGTGCGCACCGGGACCATAGTGTGAGTCCCCTATAACAGTGGTTCCCAAAGTGGGGTTCCAGGGGGTCCCCAGCTAAATGTGCACTGGTGGTCTTAAAAAGCACAACCACTGCCCTATAAAGCTCTCTCAGTATTACCAGATATCTTTTATAAGTGATAGTTCTTTCTTCACTGACTGGTCCCAAACTTACTTAGGTCCAGGTCCAATCAGTGTTACAGTACGTTTTAACAGCGGGAGACCTCAGAGACCAACGGCGAGCGTCGCTTGAATTTCATTGGCTATCACCCACTATCGCCGGACGCCGCTCAAAATATGAATAATTTTTATCTTTTCGGCCGCCGTTCCTCTGCCCACTTTTCCACCATCGCCTGTTATCGCCTTTCGCCAGTAGTTGCCGAAAATTCGTCTTGCTGTCGCCCACTGTTAAAACTTACTGTGAGTGGCATGCTCTACCAATTGAGCTACACAGGTACACTAAATGGTACTGAGGAGCAGTGATAAAAGAGGTCAGTTTGAATACCACGCAGGTGTGTGACTGTGTGTGTGTGTGTGTGTGGCCTGTGCCTTGACTGACCTACAAGTGACAGTGAGTCACACTCTACACCAGCGGTCACAGAGAGCTTTGTGACCTACAAATCACCAGGAGCCTCAGAAAGTGGTCAAATTCCCCTGGCTAAAGTGGTCAAGTGTGTGTGTGTCTGTGTGTGTGTGTTTACAAGAGTGGGAGAGCGCGAGTGACTTACTCCCTAAGTGGAGCCACAGACTTGAGCCTAAAGCGTTGGTCATTTGTATGACTAGCAACCTGTCTGATGGTGTGTGTTGAATTAAACAAGTAGTTACGTGCAGGGGGTGTACCACCTCTGCCGGATGCGTCGCTGTTGTGTAACATGATAGATATGTTTACATTGCAACAAGATGAAGTAGTGTGACTAAGTCATATCAGGAAGTTTAGAATTCAAGACTACCTCAGTCCTTATTTGTTTGTTCATGCTCTCTGCCTATGTCTGTCACCCTGTCTGGGTGTCTGCATGCCTATGTGTTGTTTTGTTATCTTTGTGTGATAGACAGTCTGTGAAAGGGGAACACCCGTGTCTATTTATTACCCTTCCTTGTAGGACAGCCCACTGTACACACACGCACATGGACACGCACGCACAGCAGAGCATTCTAAAACTATGCAGACAGCTGAAGACTTTGACTGCAGTATTTAGTCAAGGATGCCAGCTTGTGCGTGCATGCAGCATGGGTTTGTGTGTGAAGCCTTGAAGGAATATTATTGTTGGTGTGGTTGTTTTATGAGTATCAAAGCAGGGGTAGCCTTGCATCATGACACTCCAATTCTCTGTCATGGCTTTAGTTTAAACCCCATCTCCTGAAACACATTTTTCTGTTCTTGGCAATCAGTCTCTGTCTATAGCCTCCTCTGTAACTGGTATTCATTGCAGGGAGACTATGGATGCCTCTGAGTCCACAGTTTAAAATTAATGTATCTTGGTGTCCACTGTCCGCAACTTGAAATCTGCTCAATGCTGTCAGGTTGCATTGGAGGCTTGGAGCCTAAGTGCCCAGCAGTCCGGGCCCTCATCAGCAGTTTTATACCAAACAGCTAAACAATACAACGGTGAACAACATGAACAACGGTGTTGCAGAAGTTCGAAGATTTCAGCCCTGTCCTTTGCGGAAGTTGAAACAAACTCCACGATAGCTTGATTATCTCAAGACGGTGTCTCATTGATCTGTCCATTGACTAATGATAGGGCTATGACACTGAGCCACTGTCCCTCTCATTAGGGTCTATTGGCCTGCCAGAGCAAAGTCTGCTCCGGGCACACAGGGCTCTGTCATATCCACGCTGCCGGTCGATTGATGGTCCATTAACAGCCTATTAAACACAGCTAAGTGAAGGAGTTAGGAGGACAATGTTAGGCCGATGGGGTTTCCTACTCCACAGCATGGTTCTGCTGTCTGTTAATAGACCACAGTAAATTGACATTTCCCCCCCCCAAGTGTTGGTGGCCCACTATACTGGTAGTGAATTTAAAAGAAAACCAAGTCTGGCAAAAAGCCTTTTAAAATATTGTCAGCTTTTGTGACAAATTTGTCATGGGTCCCCCCTCCCTCCTGGGTCTGTTGTGTTTGTGTGGGTACTGGGTAGCTCTACTAGCCCAGCCTGTAGCCCAGAAGCCCACATCTCTCCTGCCCAAGTGGGATTCCCCTTTGACTGAGCGGTAGATGTTTGGTTTCCCATGCAGGAGACCCGTGGTTCGAATCCAGGTGGTAAGTGGGACGTAAGACCTTATAAAACGCTCTATAATATTCACCATACGGTCCGCTTGCAGAGCCCCACAGCACAAGCAACCTGGATGAAGATATTAGTTTGTTTCCCATCTCCTTTCCATCCCTGTTCTCCATAATATGCCATAAGCTTTCTGCTCCACCGTTGACGTTATGGATATGATTTTGGATTGTGTTAATAATAATGTTAAACGCAACGTGACACTGATTATGTCACACAAAGCACAGACGAGGACTTTTAAAAGGGGGTTGTTTAAGGAGGCATTGATATTAACGACGTTGGTGTAATTATCAGTTATATTATGTTTGCTCAATAGCTCTATATATTTGCTATAGACTAGACACTAGAGCAGTGATAACCAACCTTTTCAAGCCCAAGAGCCCATTTTATTCCCAATTGTAAGCCAAGATCTACCACTAAAACGTGTTAGAAAAAACACTTGTTTTTTTGCTATTTCTGACAGGCTCAATGCATGTGCACACATCCACACAAAGACTAAAGCTTAAATTAGAATAAATACTTATAGTAAGTTATATTATCAATGTCAAATAATATTAAGACAAATTAGAAATAATTAGTATTAGAAATATTTTGTTTCTCATTTCAATGAATATTCACATTGGCAGATGTTCAAATGACATAGGCATAACATGACCATATATATTTGCACAGATATGGTGACATACTCTCAGGGTCAGCCCACCTTTAATGAGACTGCTGTGACTGAACTTTATCTGCAAGCGTTTTGAAATCATATTTAGTGATTGCCAGTCTGAGGGTGTCATTAAGATGTGAGTCAGTCATACGAGTTCTATTTTCTAGATTCTAGATTTTATTATTTTCATTTGTGAAAAGGCCATTCTCTGCTCACAAGATACCAAAATTCCTTCTCTTAAGCTCTGACCTGCAGGTGACAGTCACTTACTAATCCAATAATCTCCATTTAAATATCTGAAGTTAATGCAAACACATCCTGCATTTTATCGGACAGCAGTTCAATGACAGTAGGCTCAGTAAAGAGGAAAGGAAAGCAGCTACTTGACTCATGCGTTGTACTTCAACAAGTTTTCATATTTCATATTTTTTGCTCTATGTGTGCATGTGTACATAATTCAAACTGTAGCGTTGATTATTGTCACGGACAGAAGTCATTCTTTCCCTTTGCATATGCCCTGGAGTGCACTCGCCTATTAGTTTGCATTGCAGACTGGTATATTCAGTATATTTTTCTCATTTTTATATTTTTGTTGTTGCTGCGCAGCAGTTGAGGAGAACGCAACTATGCATTCCTTTAAGCAACACAACTTCTGCAGCTGCATCCATATGTTTAGAATTTGCATCAATGATCAAATCCCAATAATAAAAAATATAACAACGAACAACGAAAACTGAAGTAGCAGCGGCGCTATCGGCTAGTAGTCCCAACTCTGTGTCTGCAGCCTGTCACGAGCCGTAATGAACGCACGTTGTTCCGTATTTTAATGTCGGGTCGGAGAATAAATACAGTATGAATGACGGCGGGATTTATTTGACAACTCTGTCCTGCTTTCTTCACGAGAAGAGAAGAGCGCTCACAGCTGCTAATATGGTAGCAGCCCTGTGGCTGACCTGTCAGTTCTCTTTACGGCATGACGTAGTGTAGAATAGTTGAGATGTGAACCTGGGTCTGGGAAGCTCAGAGCTGCAGCCATTGGCTCATGATACGAGCACACGACCAATGGGACAGATCATTCAGTGTTGCTAAGATACCACCACCCCACCACACACGCACACACACCCTTGGACGATGGGGTCTATTCTCAAACTCAGAGCCACAGCGCTCTGCTCAAAATTAATTTGCATGTGACGAGCGGCACTGACATTATTCCAATGGATCTGTCTGACACTTCGCGATCGACTGGAAACGTTCCCGCGAGCTACCGGTAGATCGCGAACCCCCGGTTGGTTACCCCTGCACTAGAGGGTCTCTCCAGCTGTTTAGTAAACTGAAAATAAGTTTTCAGGCCGGGATACCAATTTCATCCAATCAGGAGATGGAACATTTTAAACTGCAGCTGATAAATGAGTGTGACCCACACTTGCAACACCTTTTAAATCTATTGCTATAATGTTTCACCATTGGCATCTGGGTAAAACCCATAGGATTCCCAAATACAAGAGGTTATTTTTCTTAATATATACCCATTAATGAGCTCCGTACTGTAATGTAACTTCCTCTTTAAAAGATGAAGGAAGCATTTTTTTGTCTAATAATGGTCTGTTCTTTTATTAAACTCTCTTAATAACAAATTAACTCCCAAGTCTCAAATAAACCTTTCCATTTCTGCAAGCAACAGGTCCAACTCCCATCTCAAACAGACGATGCCTTCCGGATTACTGTAATTCCTCTAACCTTGTGCATGGTATATCTTTACCGTATGTGTCACCCCCCCCCTCCCCCTCCCGAGACATCCCCTGATGATCTTATGACTGATTTTTTTTTAATGGCCTCAAATCATGATAGGGAAATAGCGAAGTTCCTAACCTAATGTGGGTATATCATCAGGGTATGTAAAGGCAACATTGGCTATTTAGCTTAATTGTTTTTGTTGCCTGTCCCCCCAGGGTCTTATATTAGGCCCCCTCACTCTACACTAAATCTCTGCTGAAAAGAGAAGATCTACAAGCTCCCAACATATCTTGACATGTTGTTACCCTAGATCTACATCTGCTATTTTTGCCTCAGAATATAGGGACGCTATGGTTTATGTGGTTAAGTATTTGGACATTTGGTTTGTCAGTGTTTCACACAAGTTATTTGTGTTGGTGGCAGGCTGGGGTGGATTTGATTTACATAGCTGGCGGCATAGAAGACTGTGTATATGCAACACGAGAAGCACTGCTGGTATCATATTGTGCCAGTTTGGGGAAATCTATTTGTGGTGTGCCTCCCTGATATTGTGGTGGGTTGCCCCAAATATAATGTGTGTATGAGAAACGTTGGTCTGTGTGTGTGTGTGTGTGTGTGTGTGTGTGTGTGTGTGTGTGTGTGTGTGTGTGTGTGTGTGTGTGTGTGTGTGTGTGTGTGTGTGTGTGTGTGTGTGTGTGTGTGTGTGTGTGTGTGTGTGTGTGTGTGTGTGTGTGTGTGTGTGTGTGTGTGTTTTCACAAAAACTAAAATATAGCTCTTTTGTCTTCCAGGTTAGCATTATATGTGTACGAGTACCTGCTACACGTGGGAGCACAGAAATCCGCACAGACCTTCCTATCTGAGGTAAGATGTCATCCACCACACATTGACACCGTAGGGCTGTTAACTAGAAAAAGTGTTCCTCTGAGCACAGGTCTCCGCCAGGTTGGGTAGGTTATTGTAGACCAACAATGTTTGGAATCAGGATGGAATATGAAAAATCAGACGCATCCGTCTTGATCAGTTGACTATAGAAATAATGTGTACAGATTGGCATGATTTTTACACACAATTTGAAATTTGAAATTTAAAACAAATGGTTTGCAAAGATTGACCTCCTGGTGGCGCTATAATAAGGCAAAGTTAAAAGGGTGGCATTTGTTCCTCAACATAGTGTGTGTGAATGTGTGTTCAAAGTTTCACTGAAATCGGACGCTGCGTTCATTATGAGCCACTTCTGCAAACTTTAGATGTCAATCTTAGCCAATCAGGATGGAATATAAAAAATCACCGAGTTGAACCGAGTGGTGCAACTCCCCTTGTAGGAGTGGTTGCACCACTCAAAAATCTGAAAGACTAATTTTGTTTAATGAGTATAGAAATAATGTGTACTAATTTGCATGATGTTTGGACAAAATCTGTACTGTCAAAACATGTTTAGTTGCCCCTGGTGGCGCTATTTGGGGCAGCGGTTCTGCTCTGGAATCCAGGGAGTGTGTGCACAGTTTTGCTGCTATCGTGCTAACGGTGCCGGAGATTAGCTGTCCACAGATGGAAGAACACAGGGACGAACAGACAAATGGACAGGGTGCAAAACATAGTCTTGTCCATCACGGTCCATGCCGTTCAGCCTGGCGGAGACGACAACATAAACTCTTGAGAGCACCAGAGAGCAAGAAGGCTTTACCTCCTCTGCTCGACCCCTCTTGAAAGAGGATGGCACTATCGCCGGCACACTGCTTTGCAAACTCGTCTGTGATTATCAGGCCTGGGCTGGCCACGTTATGTCCAGTGGTGTGTGTATGCGCCGTGCCAGCGTATGACGTAATGACTACTTGTGCTTGATATGGCAGTGGTGTCAGATTACATGCATGTATAGTATATACATAGGAGCATTATCTTTAGTCCTCCCGAGACTAAAACATATCGTCATTACGTCACCATCGAAAACCAATTACACATTACGTCATCATTGAGAGCTAGTTGTACCAGTTATACCCTGACGTCATATGCTGCTATGATACATACGCATCAAACGGGGCATACGCAAAGTAACCACAGCATACCGCTAATCAACTTACATATACATATACATAGAGGCATTTCCTTTAATCAACCCGACACTGATTGACATATACGTCACCATCGAATGCCGTCACTCATCCGTATTAATTACAACATTACGTAATTGATTGTTGTTAATGACGTAATGAAAGAATGATATTACTTTTTTACCCCCAAAAACAAGCAAATAGCTAAACCTAATAATTCAATATTTCAAACGTTCTTTCACAGAGAAGCTGAGATTTGACAGTTTGTAGCGGTCGACAGTACTTCTGCAAATGGCCTACTTGTGTGCAAGTAGTTTTACAAGTAGGCACTCGACAGAGTGCAGTTCTAGTTTAATCTGCCATCTAGTGGACGAATACTTGTTTGCACATAGACCCAATACTCACCACAGCAACGCAACTCTACTACAATAGCAATGGAGTGACTCTGTATGGACAAAAAAACCTTGCGTGTTTTGTGAGCGTTTGACTCACCCCGATGTTAGGCTCAAACGGACTCTGTCCAGGCCTTAAGTGGTTAATCACATAATGACATACACAGATTTCGTTTTACTGATAAAATAATAATTAATAAAATAATTTGAAACATTTTAGAAGAATGGCCATTGCCTGGTCTCGTTTAGAAATATTGAACATATGGATGTAATTGTAATATATACACAAAAGGTGCACTCGGAATAAAATAGTTTCCCAAAATCATGTCGGAACCAGGATTATCATTGTAGGCAAAATTCTACTGTGCCGCAGGTCAGGTTTGGGCCTTGGCAGCCATGACTTAGCTCCAGTCCTCTTCATGTCTCCTTTTTAAAATGACTTGACACAGACGTTGATTGAAGTAGAGAAGGCTCTGATACTTCTCCCATGAGGAGATGAGACGGGATATGAAAAAGGTGAGGGCACTGGTCACAGAGTTCTGTGATCAAGCTAATATGACCTGAAATCACGGTCTTTAGAATTTATGAATGTAAAAGACTTAATGTGAATGAGATGTATTATGTCAGTATTATGGTACTGGCTCAACTCTACTTAACTCTACTGTGTTACTTCGTCTTCCACATTTCCACTGCAGATTGGAGCCCTCGATGTAGCTGGTCGTCGGTGACATCCAACAGTCTGAGAATGCTAAACATTGCTAAAGCTAATGCTGCCTGGAAACTTAGTTTCATAAAAAATGTAACGTTATCCATATCTGAACATAGATTCTATCTATTTTACCTGTACAGTGTAACAAAAACAGTTTCTGGTCAAATTTAGTTGAGAAATGGACTATGCGGTAACTCAATATTGTTTAATTTCACATTTACAACAGCAGAGCTAGTTTAAAGGTTTTACAGTATTCGGGAGCTTCCATGCTCTCTGAAGCAGTAGTCTGCAGTGTTTTCCTGTCAGCCTTTGCTATCTTCAGCTTGGAACCTTGATTGAGATCATACCAAAAAAGTACCAGAGTAAGAGTGAAGTCAAGTTGAGCCGGTACCATGACGTGGAAAAGCGGCATTATTGGCCCACAACAAAGCAGTTGTGACAGGATTCGACAGAAATTCACATCTCTCCCTTCTACCTTCTCTGTCTCTTTACTGCGGTGCTCATTTAATTGGGGATACAGAAAGTTAAAAGTAAGAATAGCACACACATGCACTGAGAGAGAGAGAAAGCTACAGAGTTTGGGGAAGACGGTCAGAAGTGTATCACTGCCTCAGAGGCCATTGACAGTCTGAGACGGACTGATTATATGTTCTTAACCCTTGCACCTGCAGACATAATCCTCTCCAACAGCTACAAGTGACCTCTCCTCTGTCCCACTTCCTCTTTCTGTTTAGATTCGATGGGAGAAGAACATTACATTAGGGGAGCCTCCTGGATTCCTCCATTCCTGGTGGTGGTGAGTGTTATATTATGTATTCCTTGGTCTTGTGTGTGACACACATCGTTTTGGATTTGCTTACTTTGATTGATTGATTTCAATTGATCTGTTGATTTGTATTAGGAACGTAATATTCACCAGGTTGTACATCACAGAATTATACACTGTAGCCCCAGTGTGTATGTGTGTATGTGTGCCCCAAAGCACAATTAATTGTTTTTGAAACCCTGGTCGCCCTGATATTTAAATTAAATATTTTGGAAGACATAATTCAAGTTTCATGGACTCTAGAATCCATGAAACCTGTTCAAAGTAGTTAAATCTGACAACCACGGTCCTGAAGCAGACTTGTCTTTGGAGATGTAAGAGTTCTCTGATGGCAGCTAATATTGAAGCAACCACGGCTCGGGGGTCGAGCAGCCTTGCTCACCGAGGGCGTGACCCCTCCCTCTCCCCGTCTTCATTGCCACCTCCCCCGCTGCCTGTGCCCCCCTCCACTCCTTCTCTTCTGAAACAATAGATCCAGATGGTTGGGGAATGGCTTCCCCTGACATTCCCCTCCCCCTCCTCACCCCCTTGTCACCCTTTACCCCCCCCCCCACCCCTTTCTCCTTTGTTCACGTGAGAGAGAGAGACTCTTTAGCAGATTAACCCGTTACATTCCAAGTTCCTTTGTGTCACCTCTCCTCTTTCCTGTCTTCCTCCTCCTCCCCCTTCCCCTCCTGTCATTTGTGCCCCAGGGTTGGTAGTTGGCCTTAGGGGTCACCTTAAGCACCCATCAGCTATTTCACTTACTTTCAGGTGCCCTTGTTCTCATTGCCATTTACTGACCAACACTAGTTGCCAAAAGTGCCAGTTTTAGCGACATCCTAAATATGTCCTCTTCAAAACTGACCCTACACTAACTTAAATGGGTGTTACTAGTTTCTGTTCACCACTGCTATGACCTTCACCTCTGCTACTAGGCCTATGAAAATGAACATGTCTATTACCTGTTCAGAAATTCATGGGTATGTTATGTCAATGGGGTAATGGAAATTAAAGCTGTTATTGGAAAGTAAAGCACAAGTCCAGGTAATTCTTATGTGTGAATTCCGTTTGTGTCCGAGCATAGGCATGGTAACGCCCCGCCTGCCTGTGATTGGTCTACTACTGACTGCCCGTCTTGACTGTCCTCCGAGACGCGAGGTTACACCGTGGTGAGATTGAGAAATAAATAATACGACAAGAGAATGACAGCTTGGCACACGCGACAGAATGCAGCCTTGTAACTAACTTGTACGTTTAATTTTTGTAGAAGAGGCAAACTTATTGTTTATGCGGTTTGCTTTGATTGAATATGTATGTTGTACTATGATTTGATTTGGGTAAATAAAGTGTTAGTGTTGATTATCGTGTATTAATCTAATTATAGTAAACTAATACTATTACACTAAAAAGGATAAAGATGATGGGACAATATACCTTTTTTATAGTACAATAATGTTTGTTTATTTTAGAACACACCCAAATCATATTATGGCGTGCATGTTCAATCAATTATTCCTTCAAAGCAAACGGCATAAACAATATTAGTTTGCCTCTTAAAAACGTACAAATTAGCGTTCTCTTATATCATACTACTTGTATTATTTCCCACCACGAAGTAACCTGGCATCAGACTATCCAGGATTCCAGGCATCCAGCATATCCACCTCGGACGGAGCTCGGAGGACAGTCAAGAGCGGCAGTGTCTGTAGGCCAATCACAGGCAGGCGGGGCGTTACCATGCCTATGTTCGGCATGATACATAAATCTGATGAATAATTTTCCTAAGCCACAGCATAAGCCCACAGGTTTAGCAATTGTCCATAAAATATATTTATTTACCTCTCATAATCTTTGTTTACCTTTCATGTGTTAATAATACTTGGTTCAACAAAGTTAAGGTGTTTTTCAAATATTTTGTTTAATAATTTAATAATAATGCAGTTTAATAATTTTCCGTCCAAGTAACCTCAGTTTTGGATTTTGGGCAAGAACGTCAAATAAGGGGGCAGGGAGACGGCGACTGTCCAAATAAAGAACTAAAAAAAGTCCACATGACAGCTGTCATGTTATAAGCAGTTTTGTCAAGGTACAGTCCTAATCCGACACCAACATGAGTGAGTCTGCGCGTGTTTTGGCTCTTTGCTGGGCATTTGAAATGGCTCCCTGATAGACGATTAGGCCTCTCGTTACTAGCTGTGTCGCTGTTTCACTGGGTTTATAGCACTTCCATTAAATCAATACACAAAGACCTTTCACTGATTCAATTAGGACCTCTTAGACAGGTACCACTGCTCAACACAGGCAATTAGCACGCTCTTTTTGAGTTTGTGTGTGTGTCAACGTCATTATTTGTGTGAACTCATCTCAGAAGACTCACAGTCAACCGAATGCTGCAACAGTAGCTTATATGGAAATTCACAAAATGAATTGTTGTCTCCTTCCTTTCTGTGCTTGTGTGCATGTGCATGCACTAATGTGTGCACGTGTTGTGCATAAACTAATGTTGCACACATTCACTTGAGCATACATGTGTTTTTATGAGTGAAAGATGGGTGGGGGATTGAAAATGATGCTGTAGTTTAAGGATGGGAAATATGGCAATATTATATCAGATTAGGTTTTGTCTGGGATATAATGTTCTGACCTTACCTGATTGTTTTAGCTGTCTTATTTGCCTTTACCCACTTAGTTATTATATAAGCATTATTGATGATTAATTAAAAAAAATCTCATTATGTACATGTATTGTGAAAGTAGTTATCCCATTCCCTACAATAGTGTCACAGTATCGACATTGAGGTACTTGGTCTAAGATGTCACGATATTTGTGCACTCTCCAAGTTAAATTTACACTTGAGCATTTTACAGGTCCATTTAGTTACATTTCTACACTATCGGAGTTAAATGATCACTGAGGAGCTTACTGTGTATAGGGACCGTCAGTGAGAGCATGCGAATGGGTTATGAATAGCTGTTACACATGATTTACTGGTAATGCCACGTTCAGTAACCTCTGGCCTCCTTTCTTCCTGTTGCAGTGTATTCTGGGATTTGTACTGTGCAGCTCCGGACCGAAGGGAGACATGCGAACACTCCAGCGAGGCCAAGGCCTTCCATGACTACGTAAGTGACAGACCGGCACGGCAGCCAATTGCTACTCAAGTGTGGTGTCCATGGGTGGAATGCAAGCTTTATTTTAACCACTTATAGCTGATCTCAAAGCTCAAAAGGGTATGAGCTTGTGGATCAGCTGTTTTCGCCAAATCTTCACCTATATTATGGGTTCATGTGGTTAAAAATTACTCTTACTTAAGAATGTGTTTCTTTCCATAACTCTCTGGAAAATAATCCATCCCTGTGCATTTCAGTGCCAGGAGTAGTGTGTGGGAACTGGGAAGCAGTGAGGGGTGTTGTTGCCTTGCTCAAGGGCACTTGGAGAATCCAGAGTTTTGCCGTTTTGATGATTAACTACAGCTGACCAGGAGAGCGTGTGTGTGTGTGTGTGTGTGGGGTGAAGCATGTCTATGTTTCCGTGTGTATATGAATGTCATGTGTTGTGACTGACATTGTGTGCATCTGTCTTTAGCCTGTCTCCACTATGACCAAGAAAGTGTGTGTGCGTGCGTGCGTGCGTGCGCCTGTGTGTGTAGTGTGGGGAGATAATGGAATAGAGTTCTAATCCGGTAATCCCAGCACTGGGCCGGGGCTAAGCCGGGGATTTGGGGAGGTTGTGTGTGAGTGTGTGTGTGTGTGTGTGTTTGGGGTGGGGTAGGGGGTAGCAGCTCTGGCAGCCAGCCCAGAGAGGGCCTTTCACACCATCGGTGCCAGAGCGCTAGTTAACCGTGCATGTGTGTATGTGTGCATACATGTAGATCAGTGTGCTACATGGTTTTGTCTGCGTGAGTGTGTACATTAGTGAGCTAGGGTAGGGTGCTGTGTGTGTGTGTGCGTGCATGCGTACAGTGCGTGCATACCGATGAGTGTGCTACGTGGTTCCGTGTGTGAGTAGGTACATACATGTATATTCGGGGTGTGTGTTTGTGTGAGAGTGTGTGTGTGTGTGTGTGTGTGTAGGTAGATCAGTGTGCCACATGGTGTGTGCGCACTGCGCGCTTGTGTGTACATGTTGTTTGCCACATGGTGTGCGTTTGTACATGTAGAGATCAGTTTGCCGTGTGTGCACATGTAGATCAGATTGCCACATGGTGTGTGTGTGAGTGCGTGTGCCGTGTGTCCATGTGGATCAGAGTGCTACATGGTGCTTGCTGTCTGGTTCTAACGGTGATAAAACAGAGGAGATGGAACCAGTTTAATTTAGGCTCCATTCCCCTCAGGCTGCTCTTGGGAGCGCAGGTTCTCTCTCTGCCACACGCCTCCAATAGACGGAGCTGCTGAGAGACATGCATGCCGCAAAATGCTGCGCGTTCGTTCATTGAAACTTTCGAGAGTGTGAAATTGGACCTGTGATGATGAACACTCAGGATTTTACTGTCGCTAAGGAGAGAGCAGAGAAGGGGCGGAAAGAAGCATTGAAAGTCACTTGGAAGTTGAAAAGAACACCGCCAATCTCATTTTGTCAACATGTTGAGGTGTGTTATCTCAGTCTTCTGTGCCTGGGGTTTACACGCTTGCCCGTCTTTCCTCCCGGAAGTTTTCTGTGGGAGGGGCTGGGAAGGAGCGGGCGGGTGCAGTCAGTGCACACACAAGTCAAGGCAGATGGCTGTGTAGTTGAAGCACTGCACAACGGAGTGCGCTTATGAGAAACAACAAAAATAAAAACTTTGGTGAAAACAGGAGCACAACACGAGGCTAAAAGACACGTTCAATGTCCAGTTTGCTAATTCACTACTACTACTACTACTATTAACTATTATAAACTTACACAAGTACAAATATAATTTATGAAAAGGCTACAGTGAATTCGGTTCACGGAAGGCTATGTGGGGATTATCTGACGCGATCTGACACATCTTGCCTTGCCCCCCCCCAGCCTCCCACCCCTCACTGGGGAAAACTTCGGGAGGAAAAACGGGCAAAGGTTCATTTATGCATAGTCAGTGAGGCTATGTTTTCTTTTTACACTGTAAAATCCTCACTTAACCAAGTTAGACTCAATTGGTGACTGATATTGTCCTAATGCAAGGAGTCTGTGATTTTTCTATTGGATATTATTTCATTGATGTCATGCATGGACTTGACGCAACATACAGAAAACATGTGAAAAATGATGGTTTCCTCATGCATTAGAAGGACGATATCGGGTCACAGACGGTGGAACCTCACAGCTCTCAAGGTCCTGGGTTCGATTCCCGCTGGGTATGCAGTGAGAATCTCCTCTGTCATTTCTCCTCCATTATCAGTGCTGTCCCATACCATAAGTGGGGTTGGCAAAAGGGTGTTGGCATGTGTGTCCCCTAGGGTAGGTACCCTATCAAAAAACATGCAGTAATCCTGGTCTCTAAACTGCCTCCCCCTGGCCCATTCTGTCTGATGAAGGGGAAAGGAGCTGGTTGGAATAACGTGTTCCGTCCGTGTGTGTCCCCCCCCCCCCCCTCCCTGTCAGGTGAAAAGAAGCGGTTTGGACTCCCCATGCATAGAAGGAAGCATGAGGTCTGTCCGTTGCCCTCCCCAGGTTGGCAGATGGAGTGTAGCGCCCAGGATTACATTAGATAATTGACTGGTTGAAAAAAATGGTTCGTGGGATAAAAACAAAAAACAAACAAATAAGGACAATATCAGTCACCAGAAGTAGAGACTTTTTATTTGTAGAAATGTTGGTATTCAAATAAAGTTTATTGCATCGTGGTTATGAGCTGTGCGACCGCCTTCCTTTTATAACAATGAGTCTGACTGACTGAAATTGAATGTGGTTATGAGGGGGTGTGCCTGATCAAACATCAAAATCTAAATATTGAATCAAGCAATGAAGCAATGTACAAAACTGTTAGGTGCACATATTAGGCTGAGAAGACATGGACAACTATCTGGCAACCCATTCGGTTACCCCTGGGTTCAGTTCACCACCTCCTTTTTTGAGTTTGACTAGTTTAGGGCAGTGGTGCTGACAGATTCTGTAATGTGAAAATTACCCCAGAAGTACTTTAAACTGAAATTCCCCTTTAATTGTCTATTTCCAAGTACTAATGTAACCAAATGGACCTGTATACGACAAGACTGTACAAATGTAACGTTTTACATTCGTACAGACTTGGTTGAACAGTGAGTATTTTACGTTGTGCGTATAAGCTTAAGTGCCAGCGGGCGTGCTAGGAAGTGCAGCACGGTAGCAGGAGTTCCCTCATGTTGTTATTTCTGTGTAACTGGAGAGCTGCTCGGTGTCAGGGCTCAGGCTAATTATTATTGCTCATAAGTATCCAGTTGCTTTTAATGCTGTCAGTGCCCAAGAAGGCTGTTGTTACACAGACCCTGATGGACCTGATGGATACTCTGTAAAATCTTCTGTGTTCATTTAACTCGGAGTACACAAATGGAGCCAAATGGACCTGTAAGGATCCAATTGGCTACATTTGTACATTCTTCTCAGAGTTGCAAATGGATAAATTTAACACTGAGGAGTTTAGTAGACAGCTGGATTGTTGTCTGCTTCTTCTCTCCTCTTCACCTGTATCTTCACTGCATCCTCTCTCCTCTGAACTTGATACTATGCATCTTTCACCCAACATCTTGACATTACCATCTGTGTTTAAAATAATTTGTTTTAAAATCCTCCTGGCTTTCCTGGACTGCTTCTCATATTCCTTTCCCCCTCTTCTTTCCCTCTCTTTCCTTCCTCTTGTTCCTGTTCTGTCACTCCCTCCCTTGGCCACACATCTGCCGCTGTGGTTCTGTCACTTATCTCTCTCTCTCTCTCTCTCTCTCTCTCTCTCTCTCTCTCTCTCTCTCTCTCTCTCTCTCCCCCCGCTGTGCATGTTGTGCAATTCAAGCCTCTCCGCGCTGTTTCTCACAGCTTGCGGTTTCTGCTTGACACCCCCACATCTGCATCCGTGGTGCTGGTGGTGCACAGTACATCTCTCACTCTCTCTCCTGCGTTTTCTCTGGGTCTCCTGCATATTCTCTCTCTCTCTGTGTCTGCCAACTGCATTTTCTCTCTCCCATCTTCTCTCTCTCACACACACACACACACACACACACACACACACACACACACACACACACACACACACACACACACACACACACACACACACACACAGTGTTTTCTCTCTTGCTCTGTCTCTTGCATCTTTGTTCTCATCTGTATTGTCTCTCCCTCTCAAGTTCTTTTTCTCTCCGTCCCCTGCATTCTCTCTCTCTTTCCCTGTCTTTGTCTCTGTCTCTGTCTCAATCCCCTGCGTTTTCTCTCTCCCTCTTGAGTTCTCCCTCTCTGCACATGCTCTTTAGCCTCCCTCCTTCAGCATATCTCTTACTCTCTCCTTCACCCGACATAGCAGTCCACCCCTCCCTCTCCTCTCTCATCCGCCTTATCTCTCACCCCCCTCTCCCTATCTCTTCGTTGACTACACCCCCCCCCCCCGTCGTTGCTGCCACCACACATGCACCACCACCACCTCTATTCCCCAGAGAAGATTGATTGGCTAATCTAGCTGTTTACCCACAATGCCTAGTGTCGGTGAGGAGGAGAGAGCGGTGTGGATAACATGAAAACAAGAAGGAAGAGTCACGCTTTTCGGGAAAATAGAGTTTGAACACTCTAAACTAGAGAGAGAAAGGCCTCCTCATCTGGATGTTACACAAATACGGGTATAACGTCAATGGCAGTGCAATAAATGGTTTATATGTCGACGAGCTTGTGCTGGCTGAACATAAACTTTATTAGGCTCCAGGCAAGAAATTCCGTCTATATGACGGTCCATCCATATGTTTCTTCTTATATTTCTCAACTTACGTGACTATTCTTAGATACTTTTGTGAAAGCACCAACACCAGGAAAACCTACAATAATATTGAACATCGAGGCATTTGTACAGAAATATTGTGATATTTGATATTGTCCATATCACCCCGACCCTAAATATTGAATGCCGCATAGCTTAAGTAGCTTAACTGCTCAGCAATGCCAACAATATCAGCACCTGTATGTCTGGTTTCCACTTTCCAGCATTCCACGCCACAATCCGAATGTGACATCCTGAAGCCTCATATACAGTATACACTGTGTTGCACACTGGGCATACATGCCGGCTGAGTTGCATACCATGAGCTAATGATAGTGCGTGTTTGTGTATGACTCAGTAGTGGCACTCTTCCAGACTTCCAGTAGTGGCACCCATGTCTCATCTTTCATCAAGACGTTCTTCACCATATATACTATATACGGATCTGATGACAAACAACTTGTGGTGGAGTTGAAGTTGTGACGTTGGCCTGTGGATGTTCTCTTCTGGCTCAGAGCGCTTCTCCATTTCTCCTCCTTGTTCTCGTCCTGTTGTTTTGGCTTGTCTGCCTTGTCTCCGGAGTGTTGGCTAAGTGGAAGTTGTGTCTACAGTGTGTATTGGTACTGTCTTCCTGTTTTTTCATTTGTGTGGTCCAGTAGTCCTACCTTGGCAGCAGCTTTGTGTGTGTGTGTGTGTGTGTGTGTGTGTGTGTGTGTGCAGGGGGTATGCATACGTGCCAGACTAAAGTACCAGCTGGGCCTTTAGTGTGTGTGTGTGTGTGTTCGTCTGTCAGACGTGATGTGGAGTGTAGCAGCCGTGTCCTGTTGCTCTGGAGCGAAACGCACTGTTTTGACTGGGCTGATAAATTAGCTACATCACCTCCGTCAGCTTTTCTCTTCCTCTCTCTCCCTTTCTCGCTCTATCCTCCCCCTCCTCCTCCTCTCTTCCCCCCCATCCCTCTCTCCTCTCCTCTCTTCTCTATCGTTGTGCTAAGGACAGCAGGTCAAGGAGACGGTGATGAGGTACATATCAGTGCGAACCAGAATGTAGATTAGTACCCTCTCTCTCTCTCTCTCTCTCTCACACACACACACACACACACACCCGTGAGGGACTGCATTTGGACACATACCTACACAAATGCAGACACCACATAAATGCATAGCATATCCACACATACACGTGCACGAAATTGAATGCAGAGACTAACACACACACACACACACACACACACACACACACACACACACAGAGAGACACAAATGCACACTCATAAATGCTCACACATACACAATTCTCTCTCTTTCCTCTCACCTCTCTCCATCCAGTGTTTATGTCTCTGTCTTTATCCCTGTGAGATGTACCAGGCAGGGGTCAATAATGTGTTGAGCACTATTGATCTGTCCGGTAGGTCCTATGGGTGGGGGGGGGGGGGGTTATGCTTGGACTAGAGGGAAATGGATGGAGGGGGCGGGATGAGATTGGGGCAATGTTGGGACGCAGATCAATGGAATTCTATATAGACCATCCAGCAAACCAACCAATCACATCTTTAGCCTCCTGTTCTCTGATTGATTATTCATAAGAAGGTTGTTGAGACAAAACATTTTGTTTTACGCATTAAGACCTGAGGCTGATTCTACAAATGCCTTCTAAACCAGCCTTTTTGAGCCAATGACCCCGAAAACCATATGTATTTGGCCTCAACATGTTTTGTGCCAGGTAGACTCCCAGAAGTCTAAATTATTCAAATATTTTCAAACACAAAAAGCTTTTTCAAAAATATTCCAAAATTGCAGATGTAGCTATAAGCTCTTTTTTATATCTGCTACTTTTGAGAGTTTTCTCAGTAGCTCAAATCTAAAATGACCCGGATGCTTTCCCGCTTTCAATGGGTTAATTCAACTTCTCTGTGCTCAACCAGGCCCGTTGAAAGAGAGCCCTCTCTGGATCTGCGCTCAACAAAGCAGCTTAAATGACACAACACGCAACCAACAGGAAAGTGCTGCCTGCCCCTCCCACCCCCAAATAAAAACAAAAACGACTTGCTGAGAGGCGAGTTGTAAAGGCACTAATGTCATATTGTTGGCGGTTTAAATAAATTTACAAAACTAGATCGGTGCCCATTGGGTACTGGCCTACTTGGAACGATGCAAGTTGGAAATGCATGTCTTACCCAGTTATTATGGCCTCTTTTGCCCATATATGGAGTTATTTGTCAGGCATGACCAACTATGGAGTATGGGCAGATGTCAGAACACATTGTCATGTCAGAACAGGCCAGCTCCATATATGGACATGGCCATACAGGGGCCCTGTACAAAGCTTGGACAGAGGCTTTTGTGCTGGTTCTGGACAACCTGGACTTGTGAACTTCTGGACTTGACACCGGGCACTGCACTCCCTGTGGTGGTGTGAAACGCATGTGTCAAATTTGAAGTTGGTGGGGTGAACGGTTCCCGAGTTATGTAGACTATAGACGTACAGACACGTACACAGTAAGACGTGGTTTTCTGTATCGCATCAATCGGTTGAAACAAACCTTTTTAAGCATGTTTTAGTTGCCCTCCGGCAGCAATGCTGCGACTTTCTAAATCCAACACTGGTTGTGCTTATAACCACATGGTTATGTGAGGTTTAAGAATCAAGAGAATCAAGGTTTTATTGTAAATGCACTGTTGTGAGGTGACAATAAGAATAAGAAAAATCACACCCGTGTGAAGTGAGGGGCGCTAATATATTAAAGTCTAACTCATGTTGCTATGATTAGGTGATGTAATGGTGATGTAAAACAAACAGTGCCAAAACAAACGTTATCTTTATTGTTAATGGCATTTAATGTTTGTGTTAGGGACAAGATGACGTAAATTTCCCCTTCATTGTCAATGGTGTTTTCAAACATTGAACTAAAAACAAACGTTAAACCTGTATATAGTAGGAGGGGCTAGCGCCTCCTATGTTGATGATGTTACAGCATCAAAATAAGTTTAACCACTTTACCAACCTATACATTGGCTACTTGAAAATATTAGATGTACAGTACAAGCTTGCAGATATGCTATTTTCAAAGCAGATCTTGACAAAATATGAAACTTTTTGAATAGTTCTTGTATGGGGTCCCTGGCACAAAAGATTTAAATATGGTACCGTACCAATTCCTAGGTATCGAGTACCGTATCTATCGATTCAAATGTGAAAGGTACTCATCCATAACCATGACACCAGTGGGTTCAATAGGTAAAAGGTTAATACTAGTCGTTAAATGCTTAATTTATTATTTCACGATTAGTATTAATTGTTTAAAAGTACAAAATTTATGGATTGGTGGCAATGGGGCTGCCTTACCAAAGGAAACACAGTGACATTTTTTGAACTTTTAAAATTAACAGAACATTTTCTTCATAAAAAAATCATAGTTTGATGACTGAAGAAATTATGTCATAATGCGTAACCGCGGCGACACACAGGGAGGGCAGATGTGACAGCAAACCTTTCACGTATCCTGCTACCCTAATAGACAGGGGGTACATAAGCACATGGCCGTTTATCCAAGAGCTTTCTCCGACCGAACCACACACACATCTCTATATGCAAAATAAATTCGGCACGCTCCCAGAATACATATAGGCTACATTTCATTGAAAGAAATGTCTTAATTACTGTATAAATATTACTTTTGTCAAACACGCTATTGTTGCTCAACTTCAACAGCCTACGTCAAAATTGTCATGTTGGCGTCTACTACGTCAACTACGTTCACTTATTGGGGCCAGTCCTTCACAGTGACACACGCGTTAGATGAACCACGCGACCGGGATGGTTTCTACCCCTCAATGTCGTGAATTTGCGGCGCCCTTCTAATGCTACGCCACGCCTACTCTATACTGCTCCATCGACAGCAACTCGAACAGCAGCAGCAGCTCCGTCACAAAGCCCACAGCACTGCACAGCCCCACACCCAAATGAATCGAATGAATGAATAAGGCGCTTATATCGCCTTTGCTCAGTGGATGGGACATTTACATTAAAAGCAATCGGATGGACGCGTGGATAACGGCATGGTTGTGTGCAATCGGAGGGAAAGCTTCCATAATTCATATAGCTTCCATGCTAGCTGCTTCAGACACAGGGGAGGGTCACGGGACTCGAGTGCGAAATAGCGCTTATGCAACAATTACCCTAAAAACACAAACACCTCAACTCAATGTCATTGTGAATAAGAATTTCGAGCGACACAATAATTGTTGGAAGGACACTTTCACCCAGTATGAAGCTAAATGTGGAAGCCGTGTGTGTCACACCAAAACTGCTGACCTATAGAATCCTGTAACGATCCTCTCGGGAGATGGCCCGGGTCACGGGACTCGAGTGCGAAATAGCGCTTATGCAACAATTACCCTAAAAACACAAACACCTCAACTCAATGTCATTGTGAATAAGAATTTCGAGCGAAAAAATATTTTTTGGAAGGACACTTTCACCCAGTATGAAGGTAAATGTGGAAGCCGTGTGTGTCACACCAAAACTGCTGACCTATAGAATCCTGTAACGATCCTCTCTTGCATCTGGGCTGAGGCACTGCCTGCGAGTTGGCTCCGTCTAATAAGCAAATTTAGAACTTCCTGTTTGAGAGCTAGCTAATTTAAGACATCCGGTTGCCTTCAGAATAAAATAAGGTTATTTAATTCGTTAATTAAATAATTATTACATTACATTATTAGTATTATTGTTACATTACAGTTATTGTAAAGACACACATTATGTTCCTGTGTAAAAATAAGTAATTAAATATATCTAAATGGATAAATGCTATTCACTACAGTGCATGGACTTTATAAAGTGCAAATATTCACACTACTTTTGGATTTGCAGGCCTGGCGCCACGGGGGGGGGGGGGGGGTAAAGGGGTGTTTGCCCCCCTAAATCAACCTCTCTGCCCCCTTAGATCAAAAGTGGAAAAAACTCTACAGTTACAGACAAAACAATGGTACATTCCAGGCATTCAATTAAATTCCCTTGCTTGAAAGGAAGGAAGTAAGGATGCATCTTAATACAGGATCCAGCAGCATCTTAATGATCTCCCATCTACAACTGGCAAAACAACATTCCTCACCTATAGGCCATCCTTGGGGTGGGGAGGGGTGCTAATGTAATTGTTGCAGTGGTCAGGGTGCTTAAGTGGCCAGCTACTGTAACTAGCCAGGGGTGCTAATGTCATTGTGCTGAATGTGGTCAGGGTGCTTAAGTGGGCAGCTTAGCTACTGTAACTAGCCTATTTATTTGTTTCTAAAAATGTCAATAATTAAATATATATTTTTTAGATTTGCCAATTTTGGCAGTGCCATTGATTGATAAGTTGCAGCATTTGCTGTGTGTAGTTCTTTATCCCTTTCTCAAAATTTATACAAGTGAAAACATGTGAGCAAAAAGATGTGATCACCTGTAAACTCACTCATTTACAAACAAGCTCACATCACAACAATAATCCATGTAATAATCACAATAACAATACTAATAATAAAAATCATAATAATAATGACAATAAGCTTCTTTGTAAACTCACTCATTTACAAACAAGCTCACATCAGAACAATAATGCATGTAATAATAATAACAATAATAATAATAATCATTATAAGAAAAACAACAATAACAACACTAACAACAGTACAGTACAGTACAGTAAAGACGTACAGTAAAGTACAGTACATAGGACAACATTACAGTACAGTGCAATACTAAGGACTGCAGTACAGTATTATAATAAATTATAACCCATCTGTTACTACATGTGCAGGGCACACTACTGAGTTTAAAAACACAGCTGAAACATGAAGTGGAGTCTGTCAACTCCCGCAATTTCCTTCTTCCCATATTGCGCTGCAACGACACTAGGATGAGCTCCCCGAAGGGCGGCGAAATTCTAGTGTGTATAATTATTCCTACTGGACAGTGGTGGATGTACAGTATACTTACCCCAGAGTGTAGAGTAGGAGAGTAGTTTTGATCTCGCCTCAAAGCGGGTGCCTAGTGGCTATAGTTCCAAACATTGCTCCTGTGGCTGGAACTATCCCATTGAGATAGAATGAGCACTTCCGCATTCCATTGTTACAATGGGAGTCAACGCTAGTGTCGCCACTCTCTTATTATATTACTCTGACTTACCCACACTTGGCTATACTGTTTTCCTTTAACTTTCTTTTTTTTAAAGATTTTTTTTGGCGTTTTGCCTTTATTGATGGGGTACAGTAATTAGACAGGAAAGGGGGAGATAGATGGGGAGTGACACACGGCAAAGGCCGTCAGGCTCTGGAGTCGAACCCGCGGCATGCCGTCCGGCTGCCTTGGCAGCCTATAGGTGCCCAGACGGTTGAGCTAACCGCCCAGGGCTTAACTTTTTGAACTATAAGAAAACAAAGACCGTTCAGGTTGAAACGCGTCGATTGCTTTCCTGGGTGTGGCAAATAAATGAAAGGGCATTAATTGATCTTTATTAATTTTTCAAGTCACATATGAGTAAAAAATAGCATGCAAATTCTTTTCAACTTTTTTACCCCTCCCTCCCCCCAGAGTACCCGCTCTGAAAGAGCCACAACCCCGGTATCTTGTACCATTAACACAATCTGTACATAGGACGCCTAGAAACGTCATAGGGATTCGAACCGAGAGGTGCCATCGACGTCTGTGGACGTCCTAGCGACGTCCTAACGACACGGGGCGAGATAAGAATATTCAGAATTTTTCTTATTTCTTTTTTTGGCATTTCGCTTTTCGCTTGCCGTATGCTAACGCTCTGTGCAACTATTAGCTTGTCATTGACTCCCATGTTAGCGCGGCGGAAAGAATGACTCGTATCTCCTCATCCAGGGCGCTCTCCGTGGTGATGAATGGATACTTCATTTCTGCTCCTCATCCGTCTCTCCCGCAAAATATGAACGCTTTTTGGAGCGTATATAAATATATTAAGATGATCGGGGATTGTGAGGTCACTTTGTCAAGTCAACTTTTTTAAGAAAGTGTTTCCGGTTCATGGCTTTCAGAGTAAAAGCGATCAGACAACTCTGGCACCCCGGAGCTTCTATTTTGATGAACTTCCGGCACCAATTGTGTTTTAACAATGAAATAAAAGACACATACAAATATACATATTCAAAAATAGAAGAAATTTATCAAATATTGGACACAATATGCAAACAAATAATAATAAAAAACTATTAAAAAATAAAAACAATTACAGTAGGGTCAATAACAATAACAAAAATAAAAAATAAAATAAATTACAGTAGGGTCAGTGCAATGAGTTATTAAGGATTGTTGATGACAGCCGGAAAGAGCATTAATAGAGTACTGGCTGTTTATTATTATTATTTTTTTTGAGGGGGGCTACCCCCTCCTATATTCAGCTATTATGTACACAATTGTGTAGTGTAGATTTTCGTCTTACAGAAACATTAAATTCGCATTGACAATGAATGGAGACTTTACGTCATATGTGGACGAGCAAATCTGCTATTTCCGTCCTCCTGTAGTGTAGATTTTCGTCTTACACAAACATTTAATTCCCATTATTGACAATGAATGGAGAATTTACGTCATGTGTCTGATGATGTACGATGATAAGAGCACCCCTCACTTCACGTGGGTGTGATTTTTATAGTTGCAAATGCAGTCCTTGTGGGTGAGTGATTAAACCATTAAAGAACCAAATATACTTAAATATACTCTATTAAAGGACAACTTTAGTTTTTTTTCAAACAAGGTTCATGTTTTAGGTTGTTATTAGAGAAAGTAAAAGATGAATGTTAAAAAAAAATATTTCGCTGCTTCCTTTCGTTTTAGGGATTTTAGCTGTTTTTGACAGGGGGGCGGGGCATTTGAGCATGGGGCTAACTATGTATTATTTTACACAATATTATGGCAATTTCTTTTTTTATTATTGACTATAGTCCTACTAGAACCCAGGAAATTACATCTGTCCACAGAAGATCACAGGATCTACTGAATGTGAAGGTAGCCTACTGGGGGGAAGCCACACTGTGTGTAATGGGCTCAATATGTCCGTTTGACATTCAGAACATTATCCCCCTACACCAAACCATGCATTTTGTGAAGAAATTTGTTTTACAACCAGGCTTGGCCAATCCGAATCGGGCAAGGGAACTTCTTTCTAAAATCACGGTATAGCACTCCCTCGTGTTGTATTTCTAAAATAGTGAATTATTCATTGTGGACAGTAGTGGACGTAACTTTGGTCTCAATGCGGCGGGTCAGATTTTTCTTTGATAGTTTTGAGTTGTCTTGCAGTTTAACAAAGCCTGTGCCTGCCTGGGTAATCAAGGGTTGTACTTGTATATTCCGAATATTGATTCTAGATTAGATTCTACGCCTGAGGCAAGTTAAGTGAGCAACAATGTCCTACTTTGTGCACATCCACTGTTTGACCTAGAGGAAATACTTTAAATCATACATACTTGTTATAAGAGACGCTGTAGATAATAAACTCTCAACTAAGAACTGTTTTATTTTGATCACTATGACTTGGAAATTAGTGCACATACTGTAGTAATATCTGTAGTGTTATTTAACTCTGACATTGAGGGTCAATTCTTACAGTCAGTTCCCACACTCACACTCTGTATTTTGTAGTGTTGTATTAGACAATCAAGTGATGGCTCACTCCATATTGTAACTGATCCCTATTGCTCAATATACAGTTGGGTTTTGGTAACACTGTTGACGTTTGTTCAACATTGACCGTACAAACTTCAGTGTTTCTTTAACTCTTGAGAGTGTACAAATGGAACCAAATCAAATTGTACACAATGGATTAAATTTCAAATGTAGCAAACATAGCAGATCGACGAGCTTAACCCATTCTGACCTGAGATCAGATTCATACGAGGTTTCCACTGGACACACACTGGTCTGATGAACCCATTCTGACCTGAGATCAGATTCTAAAAATGTCAGTCGTTCTTCGAATTTTTCAAAAATAGCAGACCTACAAGCTCGTATCGCGCCACTCGGTGGCGCGATATGAGCTTGTAGATCTGCTATTTTTCAATAGGTAAAGCATAACATGATGCTAACACCAAAATGGGTGCCCGGTCAGAATGGGTTAACGCGGCCAGCTTGCAGATTGCTTCTTTTTATGCTTTTGTGTGACAATGTAGTATGATCAAGTAGGGCGTTAATTTATGAAAACACATAACACTTCTAATGCACAGTCCACACACGTCTATCTTATCAAATAAAACGTCGTTGCTAGGCAGCGCTTTGCTTAGCCCCTACCGACCTGTTTGCGTGCGCACCCATTACTTCCTTGTTTATGGCCCGACAAAATAACCTATTTTCTCTCAATCGACGCTGCCTCTGCGCAGATTGATCATAACGCTGATGTTCTGGACTAATGTATGACTTCATCATGCATCTCGGTTACTTAAGAGATCAGACTTACTAGCGCCCAGTAATGGAAGATTTAGCTTACTGGTTTTTTGGGGAAAGGGTAAGTGGGTGTTTTCAGAATAAAATCTCCCTCATCTGCGTGGCACTCTAGCGCCTTTATTCTGAAATAATTGGTGGCACCAGAAGTTTTTCTCATTTGTGAGAAATGAGGTTAATGCCCATCAGCGACAATAATGCCATGCTGAATGTAAAAGTTGACTGAATATATTATGTTCAGTCAACATTATGAACAAACGCTATACTATATTTTCTCAAACTGAATGATGGGCGGCTGTCGCTAATCCACACATGCTTGCACGTTGCTACATTAAAATAAATCTTTTCAGAAAGGCAGCCTCTTCGCAGGATTTATTGGAAAGGGCAGTGGGCCATGCAAGCCCCTTCATATTGTTTTTACTCTTTTCACGAGACAGCCGCAATAACAGCTCAGAGTGAGACCATGGAGGTGAGACACAGGAGCCACTCTAGTGGGATTTCAATCCTAGGCCACAGCACAGGCAGGAATCTTAAAGCGGCATTGTGCACCATTTTTTGATAGTCACAAGGTCTGGTAATTGAGGGTATGCACATGCATAAAGTGAGTGGCAAATCGAGTGGCAAAGTGAGTTTAACATTGTGTTTAAAGGAGAATTCCATACTAAAAGGCTTTCTTACCTTTCTTTGTAGTTGTTACGTCCCCATCAAAGAGGTCCAGGTGATATTTTGTGCAAAAGCTCCTTATTGGCTATTTCCCCTACCATAAGCCCTAAATTAATTGCATTTAATTGAATGGGATGTATGGGGTGTTGTGCTAATTCGCTTATTTCCATCGAAATAAGTAGTAAAGTGTGCCGCTTGGGTTATTATTTACATTATGAAGAGCGGATATATACAAAAAATATATAATTTTGAGCGATGGAAATAAGCGAATTAGCACAACACCCCATACATCCCATTCAATGCAATTCATTGAGGGCTTATGGTAGGGGAAATAGCCAATAAGGAGCTTTTGCACAAAATAACACCTGGACATCTTTGATGGGGACGTAACAACTACAAAGAAAGGTAAGAAAGCCTTTTAGTATGGAATTCTCCTTTAACATTGTGTTAATGTCATGGCAAGAAAGTATTTTTTTGACACTCAGTAGGCGTTCCTGCATAAACTCTGAGCATGATGATGATGTCACGCGCATACCCTCTCTATAATGTACGCCGTATGAAGGTTTCATGGGCACACAACGCTACCGACCAATAGATGCACTTGCCCGCTGTCGTTGTTTCTAAGCCATGGTGTCCAATGGCGGCCGACTCAAGACTACGCAACTCTGTGATATGGAGCCTAGTTGACGCCCTCCTCCAAGCACCATGCTCACGTCCCTCAGACTGTAGGTTGGCGAAATGGTTTGGCAAATGTAGGAAATGTAGGGCACCTACAGCAGAGGTGGGCAACTTTGACAATGGTGAGGGCCACTATATTTCCACACTCACTTCAGAGGGCCACATTGTATATTGTGTTACTGTTGTAGCAAAAATAGCCCGATCTACAAGCTCAAAACGAGTCACAGTGCGGCACGTTTTGAGCTTGTATTGGAATGCTGAAACGTTAAATTTGCATTTAATTTCAAATGCCCTTAATTATAGTTGTGTTAACTTTATGAACTAAATACATTGGACATAAGAAAACTAAGCTACTAATTGTACTAATTTAGAAGTAAATAAAGCCGGTCATGTTTGCAAATCAATATATCAGTATTCTGATATTTACCTGAGGGCCACATTAAGTGAAGGTGGGGGTCACATGTGGCCCCTGGGTCCCCAGTTGCCCATGTATGACCTACTCCTACAGTATACTAAAATGAAAACCCCTAAACATTTCCCACAGGCCGGTTGATTCTAGAAAAGTGCAGGGGTGCACACAGAATCTGGTATTGTGGCTGATGCCAAGTGCACGCTCTGCATACTTTTCAATCTGCATACTTTCAATCAGTGAACTGGTGAATGTGCAACGAGATATTTGACCGTACATAGCCTGGAAACAATATTGTGACAGAGTGATTTATTGTGAACAGAGATCTCTGTCCCTGCCGTATCGTTTTCTCTTGACTATCCTTTGCTTCGGTTTTTTTCCTCCCTTTTCTCATAACCCCCCCCCCCCCACAGGTTGTGCTTTTTTCTTCTGCTCTGAGTCTCACTCTTATGTACGGTATCTTCTAACTCACTCTCTCTCCATCTTCCTCCCTTGCCTTCTCACTCCTGCCTGCCTCTATCTCCTCTCTCTCTTTTTCACTCTCCTGCTTTAGCACTCATTTTTGTGTCCTTGCTTTCTCTCTCTCTCTCTCTCTCTCTCTCTGCTCCTGGAGCGGGGGATGCCAGGGGGACAGAGTGCAGATAGGACCTGTCTCCATAGCAACAGCTTCTGCAAGCTGCTGACACCCTACTGGGGGGAGCGGGAGGGGGAGTGGAAGGAGGTGCATGGAGAAAAGAAGGAAACAGTGTGGTGGTGGTGCAAGGGGGGGGGGGTCACAAAGAGGAGAAAGAAGAAGGGATATTGTGGGAGAGAAAAGGAGAACTGAGTGAGAGAGAAAGGATAACGGGGGTTAAGGAGGGAGAGATGGTGGAGAGAGAGAGAGAGAGAGAGAGAGGCAGTCGACCCTGCTTCTTCCCCAGGGACTAGTGGTCTGCTCATGTTCACTAGCAAAATTAGCATAAAGATGGGGGGAGGTGTGTGTGTGTGTGTGGGGCACGCGCACAGACACGTACATGTGTGCATGTACAATCGTGAGTTTTGCTGTGTGTGTGTGACATGGTTTCTCAGAAGGGGGAGGGGTAGTGATCTTACGTCGGAAGGAGAGTTGTAAGTATTTGTGAAAAGGTATCATGTATTTCTTATGTATTTTTATATATATATGGTTGGCTTCAAGTGCATAGGTTGCATGTTCCTACTGGGGTGGCGCGTGTGTGTACAGTTTTGGGTCTTAAACCGCCTTCCTGTTTTCTAGTCCTATACCCTCTTGTCTCTCTCTCCCCCCCTCTCTCTCACTGTACTGTAGGGCTCCAGTTTATTAGCCGGTGATGCAACTCTTGTGTGTCTGCTTATATAAGCACTCTGAACATGTGCCTGTGTGTGTTTGTGTGTTGACAAGAATACAGTTATATCATTTCTAACTTCCGGGCTGAAGCCTTCACCCCACCTCCCGTAGGCCAGATTCCTGTTTTATACTCTCCTGAAACTTAGATGTTCAGTTAGTTAGTTGTATAGTATTATTTAGAAGTAATGTAAACATCAGACTTGGCTGTTGCATTATTGGCTATAAGGCATAGCAGTGGCAGCCATTTTGTGGTTCCACAGAGCGAAAGCCTATACATTTTATCCCATAGGGGTATCCGAAAATACCTTCAAATATTTATTCCGAAAAAAAATAAAATAAAAATGTTGCTGCTGTATACTGTACATAGCAACAACTACCCCAAAAGGTATAGTTACAAAAAAGGATTCCTGTCCTTAACTCTTTTATTGCCACGCTAGGTGGCAGAAAAGTGTAGCTAACCTTTGCCAGTGATCCAGTGATTTTCCATCATGTTCAGTCTGTTGAGCAGCCCCAGACCACCGCTGTAACCACCGGCTACCATTAGCATTAGCTCACACTGTTTGCCTTTTGCCAGAAACGTTTACATATCGGGAGTGATGCAAGACAAAATCACAAATGACATCGGAACTTTGGATGGATGGCGATTACCATGGACAGCACTTGTATTCCCCGTTTTATAAGTTGTTGGAAATCCTACTTTGAATAGAAGTATATGGGCTGTGTGGAAGATCCAATAGCTGGGGGTGACGGGGGAGTTGCTTAGCAACCGGACCAATGTTAAAAGCTGATTCTCTGCCTAGCCGCTTCCTATATGGTGATAAGGGGGCGGTACAAATATGTTTGTACCTAGCGCATAACGTCCCATAGCTTGGGTGTACGAACATGATCATACTTAGCAGAGAAATAATTAAGCTCGTGCAAAATAGCTATAATACTAGAGGGGGTCAATTAAATATCACAAGTAATTGGCTTTGATGCTATCTTATTTTGACAGTGCAATCTGATATTGCAGATTGCAGAAACATAATTGCTTTGATGCATGTAACAATAACGAGCGTCAACAGGTGTCCGCTGGAGACACACACCTCCCCTCTGTAGTGCTCTAAACTGAGTGACTGGTGGAGTCTGTTTCATTTCTCATCAAAAGCCCTTGAATATGATGGACCTCTCACAAATACCCAGCAGATAATCACAATGAGAGATATTCCCATTATTCATTTCATTATTCAGTTTGGTTTTTTTCCTTTTATTTTCACTGAGCCCGTTCTGATTCTATCACTCAAAATAATGAAATGATTTGTGACTGACTGGATTGAATAGCATTTGTATAAAGTCCAGAATATTGACAATCTAGATTGTTACCTGGAATTTGCCAGAACAAGTGTTTTATCATGATAAATTATATACATATAATATCGTATATCATCCCTTGTTGTTTCTTTCCAAATTGTTAATTAACAAAGATATTTGAAAATAGCCGATCTACAATCTACAACGCCTCACAAAGATTTGCATCTCCATTAGCCTTCAAGGCTCCCAGCCTTACCTTGCCAACTCGTACACTATTCTAACTCCACACTCAAGAAAACCCATGGGATATGATCCTGAATCTTGTCCCAGTCATCCTATCAATTATCTTGTCTGACATCACAGGATGTCCCAACTTTGGTACTTTAGTTTGGATTACTAGTACTGTTGGTTTTCTATCCTGTTTGGATCACTAGTACTGTTGGTTTTCTATCCTGCCAGGTTCCACCAGAGTGCCAGGATTGGTAGAGTTGTATCTGTTAATTCCATTTGTTCGCTCAAAATCTCCCAAAGATAAAACTGTACCATATCTTGGCACTCGCTGGGGATGCCAGCCTGTAACCAGAAATCCAGTATGTTGGAGGATGGGGACTTGAGCCCCCTCTGTTTCTAACTCTAGAAGAGAAAGGAATGAGAAATGTCCACGAATGAGAAATGTCCACCAACAGAAGAAACTGATAGTAAAGCTGATAGTAATTTTCTTTTTATCCCATTAAAACCGGAAAATCTGTGTCATTTATGATCCTGGCATTGACTATTCAAAAATAGCAGCGCTGCGAGCTTGTACATCTCCTATTTTTGAACATTGCAAAACACTTTGAATTACGAAAAAGTTTGAGGACCACTCAGGCATTTGTATAATCTGCCCCCAGTCTTAATGGGTTAACTAAAAGAGAAACTCTTGCCACTCCTCCTCCTCCTCCTTGTGATCTTCAAAGAAATACATGAGGTTGCATCACTGCAGTCTGAGACGTCTGTATGCATCTTGTCCCCGTCTCCTCTGTAGTAGTAGCAGCCCATTTAACAAACCAATTAACCACCACTTCTTCAACTTTTGATGTGTTTGGGAGGGGGTTTCTTCAGTGAATGCTGGTGCAGACACTGCCCCCTATAGTAACTTGACAGCCTGTGTGTGTGTGTGACTAATGCATTTCTGATTGTTGTTTTTGCAGAGTGCGGCAGCAGCACCCAGCCCGGTGATGGGAAACATGCCCCCCAATGACGGCATGCCAGGCGGTCCCATGCCTCCAGGTTTCTTCCAGGTAATAACCTGTTATCATCCCTCCACCCATCGTACATCTGAAACCAGTCTAATCCTTCTGAAAGATGCACTGGAAATTTGACTTGCAAATTGATATGGTCATGTTACGAAGGCTGGGGGGTACCTCTTCCATCCAACAAATCACTTGGTAAACAAAGTCAGCATTGGAGGAGCTGTGTTTCAACAAGGGATGTACTAGACTAGACAACAGTGGAGGCGACATGCAATGTACCAACCTGCTCAATGGGGGCAGTTACGGTTCAGTGTGTTGCTCAAGGACACTTGCACATGGAGTCAGGGATCCAACTGGGAACCTTCCAGTTCTAACATGGCCACTCTACATCCTGAGTCCCTCGTGTTTTCCCCTTGCCCAGGTATTTGGCTTCATCCATTAGAAATGGATTATAATTGCATCTTTGATGTATTTACAAACTGAAATACCTGGGCAACCAGTGTAGTTATTATTTCGAAAGGACTTGACAGGAGTTGTCGGTGAAGTTTCAGTGTTCCAATTTATATATGAAAAAAAAAGGTTACAAGAAAAAGGCACAGATATTGAATGAATCGTGAAAGAATGCTTAAGAGGTTTCTCTCTGCAGTTAGCTCGTATCTCAGACGTAAACAAACTCAAACTAGAAAGCGCGGCTCCTTGACCGGATATCCCCCCGCTAGCATCATGGGAAATGCAGTTCAAGCAAAACCCTGTTAAATTGTATATAGCCACAGAAACAGCTATTCTAAGTTAAATCAAATTATTTTTAACTGTCTTTTAAATCTTTGTAAACTGTAAATAACAACACTATCAAATAAACATATTTATAAACATTATGAAAATGAAATAAGAATAACTATACCAAAATAGTTATAACAACCAGTGACTTCCAGGAAAGTTTTGATGAAAACCGAGGAAGGTCGGTGATGCTGGAGAGACAGCTGACCTCCAGAAAAGACTGGCGGGGTAACGGGGGGGGGGGGGGGGGGGGGGCAGCAACCCCTGTTGCAGCACTCGCAAGAGGGCATCAAGCAAGCTACAGAACCTACAAATGAGCAATAACCCCAGAGTCTGCAGAGAGGAGGGGAGGAAGAGAAACTCGATAGAACAGATTCACCGACAACAACGACAGTGACACAGACGCAGAGATGGCTCCCTTGACTCAAATACACCAGAGTAAGGCCAAGTGTGGCCAAGGACGGACGCATGCACACCGTACAGATTAACAGTCTGGTGAGACATACCGTAGGAGGACCCTAGGCAGGAAGCAAACCATAGTCCTAGAGACCTCAGTGCCTGCAATCCCTCTAATATTACACAAGGCAGAGAGAGCCCCTAGCTCTATGGCTCTAGCATGAGAGAAAGGACAATTGGCACGTCCACGGGGGGGCCCTGGGTGCGGCGATTGCGGGGGTGTGGTCAGCACTGGTTGGCTGCACCCGGCCAGCAAGGCACTGCTCCATGTCTGCGGTACCCTGTTGGCCGGGTGTGGCTGATGCAATAGCTGGTGCTGGTTGCACCTCAGTGATGGCTGTGCCCGGGGCGCCCCTCAAATACTCATAGACTCTAATGCATTTCGTAAACTTCCGGTTCAGGGCCAATAGAAGTCTATGTCAAAGGGCCGCCATTGGATTGGCCCCGATGAAGTTAACGGAGGTGATGCAACTCTAATAGAAGGCTCTGCCTAAACCTAACCTCCAAACCACACCCATGTCGGGGCAAAAGAGTATCCTCAACCAATCAGGGTAACTCTATGTGAGGGAGAGTAGACTAGTGCCTACAGCCTGTCATTCTTGCAAGCACGCACAATTGACATGATTGACATTGTTGTCACTGCAGTGTAATTGTGTTATATGTAACCGTGTTACTGTTGTTTTCCCACACACTGCAAAAGGGCTTCCAATGTTTGTCACTCAAACGGCTCTAATTCAGGTTTGTTGATGACAGAAATCTATTCAGAATTACCTGCGGGATCTTACTGAAGATGAGCCCAACTCTCTCTCTGTGGATGCATAGATGACAGTGATTGATACATTAGGTTTACGGTTACAATGCTATTATAATACTATATATTTATATTTGGGTACATATACTGTCTAGGACTGCAACTATATAGATAGAGTGATCATTCTCTTTCAATTAATTAAATAATAGAGAAGCTTTTTATTTATTTTACTATTTATTTTTATACCGGTATGTCAAAAAATGGATTAACCACTTTTATCACGCAACGGTGTAGTGCAAAAATGTTTAAATCGGCAATCTACAAGCTCAAGTGGCATGGTGTGAGCTTGGATTGGCTATATTAACTATATATTTTTGAAAATTTACTTTTTTACTAGGTTTTTGCTTTTCTAAAATACGTTGATTATCAATCAGTTCATTAACACATTTAGTACCGGAACTGCATCAAAATAAAGGCGCTGCTTGCGCCGGAGTAATCGCCAGAGTAGTGATCGCTTCCATTTTGAAAGCCATGAACCGGAAATACTTTCTTAAAAAAGTTGACTGACAAAGTGCCATCACAATCTCCGATCATCTTAATATATTTATATACGCTACAAAAAGAGTTCATATTTTGCGGGAGAGACGGATGAGGAGCAGAAACGCAGCGCCAGCATATCGATCCATTCATCACCACGGAGAGCGCCCTGGATGAGGAGATACGAGTCATTCTTTCCGCCGCGCTAACATGGGAGTCAATGACAAGCTAATAGTTTCACAGAGCGTTAGCATACGGCAAGCGAAAAGCGAAATGCCAAAAAAAAAAGAAGTAATTATTCTGAATATTATTATCTCGCCCCGCGTCGTTTGGACGTCGCTAGGACGTCCACAGACGTCTAAGGCACCTCTCGGTTCCAATCCTTATGACGTTTCAGGACGTGTTATGTACAAAATGTGTTAATGCATTATTGATTTTTTAAAATATAATCGATTACATTGATTAGTTTGATTGGCTGCTGCAGTTGCATCCCTAATTATCTTACCACAAGGCCGGCTCAACACACAGGAACAGGAGGGAAATTGTTGCCCGACCCAATTGCCAGGACGAGACAGTCAGAGAAGAACAGAGTTGTACAGACGGAGTATGATCAATCAAGAAATAAAAGAGAGTGGACACTGGTGTCTTCCTAGAGAGCTGAGACATTGTAAACACTGGCACCCAGCTTGCTCTAAATCTTCTGAGCAGGCAACAAGCTGTGTTTTTTTTTATAGTTATAGTATCAATTAATAATCAATGCCTATTTTGGGCATGTCATAGGAGAAAAGCTTCAAAATAATTCAAAAACTTCCAAAATTGTTCACAGTAGCTTACAGTCGAATCCTGATGCATTGTGAGCTTGTAGACCTTTAGAGATTTTAGATTTGAACTATTTTACACCGCTGTTGCTGTGCGACAATTTCAACAAAGTATACAAAATGCAAGTATACAAAGGTTGTTAGGCAATTTGTTGATCTACAAAATAAATACAAAAAATGTGCATCTACATTTTTTTCATTAATCAAAAACGAATCAATAAAATAATTGCTAAGAGAATAATTTATAGTTTCAGCCTTGATCTAGTTTGATAGTAATACTGGTCCCTGCAAAATAAATAGCTAGAAACCTCCTTTTTAATCTCACCTGTTTAATAGTCATTAATAATATACAATACACTCGTCGTCTTTATATAATTTTTATTACAACTTTCTCCATGGACTTCTTATTTACCTCTGCCACCCCTCTGGCTCTCAACATTCATTCATTCATTCATTCATTCATTCATTCATTCATTCATTCATTCATTCATTCATTCATTCATTCATTCATTCATCCATCCATCCATCCATCCATCCAACACTCACTCTTGATCCACTGCTCCATTGATTGCATGATTCATCCATCCCACATTAAAACCTCTTCACTCCTCCTCGTCTCTCTCTCCCTCTCTGCGTATATCTCTGTCTCTCTGGCCCGTCCCAGCTCTGTGACGGGAAAAGCTTTTTTTAGTGTGGGAGATGACTGTCTGAAGGGCCAGCGAATGACAGACACACAAACACTTCTTGTCGGTGTATGCGCAGATTGCGTGCGCGCACACACACACACACACACACACACGCGCACACACACGCATGTGCAGGGTGCATGCAGTTTTACCCACACGTACAAGCACATTCATGCAGTCACACAAACGCAGGCATACACATACACAGTACACACACTCTCTGAGCCAGGCAGTGGTGTGATGGACAGCGCTGGCATTTGGCAGGAGGCACGATAAGGTGGTGGAGAGGAGCAGGAGAGAACCCGCAAGTGACACGAAGGAAAGAGGGAGAGATTGAGAGTGGGTGAGGAGCAAGAGGACAGAGAGAGAGAGAGAGAGTGTGTGAGAGATCTGTGTCTCCAGCGTTTGTTTTCTGTGGCTACCACCACCCGTCGTCTTCTCCGTTTGCTTGCTAAGAAGCAGAAGAGAGAGCGATGTGGGGGGGGGGGGGGTGAAGGTGGAGAGAGAAAGAGAAATGAGATGGAGAGAGAGCAGGCGGAGGACGGGGGGGATCTAGTGAGAGTGTGACTGCAAATAAGCGAGGGAGTGAGCAGAAAGAGAGAGAGAGAGAGAGAGGGCGAGGGGAGACACACGGAAGTGCTATTTATAACATTGGTGGAGGAGTGAGATTGGGTGGAGTGTGCGTGCGCTTGCACGCTCATGTGTACGTGCTTGTGTGTCTGTTTGTGTACACTTTGTTTTCAAGAGGCCATATCATTATAGAACGCTTGGCTGCTTGCTGCAAATATGCTTAGTGCTTCTATTGTACACTTAAGGGGTGTAACTGTCACTGTCTCCCTATGAATAGTTCCATTTATGGATATTGTCTTACCAAGATGTGGCTGATGACTGGCTTCTGTTCTGTTTTGCTGTGGGGCATGCTGTAACTCTAAAGGCTTCACATACAGGTGTGGTTTACTAAGACCATACAAGATTACCACGCTAGGCTAAATCTCTACTAAAACTCCAGAGGTTTGATGTGAGCTTACAAAAGGTTATGGAACACTGAACATACTGTATAAAGAGGGAAAGGTTGTTTGTGATTCAGACTTACATTGGTCTTATCCTAGCAAATAGTTGAAGGTGTCTGACATTTGCTTGCATTTTGAAAAACCTCCACATCTTTTTTTTTTTTTTTGGTCTAAATAGGTTGGTGGAAGATTCCAGTTACCACCTATAAATTGTCTTGGTAGAAGCTGGTCTTCTCTGGACTAAATAAAACGGAAACGTATTGACAAGGGACTGACTGAGACAGATGGGGAATAGACTTGAGGTCATAGAATGACGCAGATGTATTAACTTGGGTCCGTGACCTCTTTAAGGGTGAAATGTCAGCAATAACACGTCGCACACATTTGTAGACAAGGAGAGCTGCTCAATAACTATACACACTTATAAAACCACATTAAACCTTAATGCCCTTGACTTATAATGAGCAAATGTGAGCTAAAAAACATGGCAAACTATTATTATTATGATTATTATTATTTATGTATTTATTTTTCAATGATTGTTAATTTAGGATTCCTGCTTGTGTGGGAAAGTTAAGTTAACATGACTGTTCTGTTCAACATGTAAAGTTTGAGCCTTTGGTAACACTGCCCCCATGTGGTTAAGAGTGAAACTACACCCGATGGGCACTACCTCCTGGTTTTCAATGTCCATTCTAGAGCCATAGCTTTAAACTGGCACTTACTAGAGTAATCAGTCACTAGACTACTGTATGAAGATTTTATACACAAAACGTACTACACACATTATAATACGTGCTTGACTATCTTCCGTCATCATGTTGAATATCGGGGAAGGTCCAGCTTTTATTTCCATCTTCCCTCTATTTTCCTCTACCTTGACGCTTCCTACTGGCTCCTCCCCTCTTGTCCTTCTATGTTTCTGATGGGCTGGTTCCCCCAGGTGTAACCCCACCCCTGGCCCCTCCCCTCTCTGATATCGCTCTTCTTTCTTAAAGGGACCACCCGGCTCTCAGCAGTCCCCCCATGCACAGCCCCCCCCTCACAACCCAAGCAACCCCATGATGGGACCCCACGGCCAGGTAAGCTGCTGACACTCTCTGACATCCCTCCTTCTGTCTCTCACTTTAACAACCCCCCCCCCAATCCACAACCACGCCCCCCAAGTTCTTTCTCTCTGATCTCTCTTTCCCTCCACGCTTCTATTCACCAGTGGCACACTTTTATCCATGGGTCTCCTTTGCTGTACTTTAGTCCTGTCTAACTACCCCTCCCATAGATATTGATCCCTCCAACATCCAGCTCCGTCATAACAGCCATGCAGCCGGAGGCTGCAGGACTTGCTCGTCCTCGAAGCCCAGACACGGCTGTCCCTTTGTGGGATGAATAATTCACTGCCTCCCCTCTTCCCCGATGCAGCCTGTGGGGGGTTGCGCGCTTATCTGCTACACACACACACACACACACACACACACACACACACACACACACAAACAGTTCTTCTTCACCTCCTCTCCCTTACCTTCTGCTTACTGTTCTTGCACCTTATAAATAAAACAGCGGACAGGGACTACGGAGTACGGACACTCATGTAACGCATACACAACACACGCACTGGCTCCTACACATTGCGTATATACGTGCACAGTACGCATTCATACTGAACTAAAGGCACAGTGTTCTTTAAGGATATTTACGCTACCCAAGAGTGAGGGCCCTAATCGGTGTGTTCTGCCTGGTGGGAAAAGGGGGGCACTTTCTCAGTGGCTGGGCGCTCTCCCACACTTCCAGCCAGCACGGTGGCTGCAGATCTTCCACTGTGGAGGTGAAGCTAGTTCTCGGCCCATTAGCTGCGGCAGGCCGGCTCTTCATTCTTGTGGTTTCTGGTTTCCTCCGTGTGTGAGAGCGTGCGGACACGCTTCCTCTGAAGGTTTTTTGTTGAACGGTGTTGTTGGCCCGAGGTGTTTCTAAATACGCTGGGCAGACCACAGGCCGAGTCGGCTTACACCGCAGTGTGAACAGCATGTGCGAGCATCTGCGAGTGCTCCCACACACACACACACACACACACACACGCACAATATCAAGTTCATGTTGTGTACCGAAGCAGGTATAAACACACACGGGCACGCACACAAACACTTGAGTGTGTCAGTGGTGTTGTGTACAGCAGCTGGTCCTGTCTGTGGCTTTTAAATGAGGCCGGGGTTAACAAAGTTTCACCCACTTCACTGTCATCCTCCATTCCCCATCAACACCATCCATCTGTATGTCCTTAGTGATACCCCTCTTTGAGTGTGCTTAGATTTATCAATAATGGAAACATCCTTCTCTTTGTGTCCCTCTTTTTCCTTACAACCCCCCCCCCCCTTCTCTCCATTCCTCTACTCAGCCTTTCATGTCACCCCGGTATCCAGGTGGACCGCGCCCATCACTCCGAATGCCAAATCAGGTATCCGACACGGCTCTCCTGTCAGCTCTTGTCTTTAACTAAGTGTACAAACAGGGTCAATTTGGTTACATCGTACACACTCTGAGTTACACACATGGATAAATTAAGACATTGGATTGTTATTCAGACCTCTATCTACATACATCGGTCCTGGCTAGGCATAACAGGTTTATTTCATTGGCATGTTATTTTTGTGTAAGGCATTTAGAAAGAGAGAAAGAATAAGATCGGAAAATACACAATACACCATTCACTGTGCTACATGTAATGCAGAACAACTTGTGATTCATAAATATAAAAAGAAAATAATTGAGTTAAGAAACTATTCACAAATTAAAATTCACCATTATGCATCAGTCAAATCATCAAGCAAATGCTGAATAGTAGTCACTAGTCAGAGTTGCCACAAGCCTCTTTGTTCCAACTTGTGGAATAGTGTGTATAGTAACACAGACATTTTCAAGCTGCTCACAGCCTGCCTCTGAATATTTTAGTGAGGACCAATTTATGGAGATTGATTATTGTTGATCTTTTAAGCTGTTTCTATTTTTTCTTTATTTTTACACATGTTCTTTCCTGTATCTGTTCAATACCCTTTTTGTTCTACATTAAGTGTTTTTCGCCTCTTCTTTAGTCTTCCTTTTCCAGTGGAGCATGACAGCTGATGTCTTTTTTATTTTATGAATATTGGCACACACTTTAATCCGTTCCTTGTCTTCCCGTTTGCGTTAGCCTCCTGGGGGCATCCCTGGATCCCAGCCTCTCCTGCCAAACAGTCTGGACCCGACCAGACCGCAAGGTAAGACCCAATGCATTGTCATATTTACATGCAGAGGGCGTTTCATTAACCACTTAAAGCCCATATGGTTTAGCGGAGTCCTTCAGGGCTCCATACTAGTTATTTTCTGTTATTGTGGTGAAAGCTTTCACTGAAAATTGCTTGATTGACGAACTGTGAACGCTTTCCCCATAATACGGATGCTGGGGTTTAAGTGGTTAACGCAACTGTAATGTACGGTAAACACAATTTTGCAACGTGCTCTACAAAATAAATTTAATTAATGGGATAAATATACAAAAGTTAAAACGAACAATATAAAATTTAACAATTCACCCTTTGTCAAGTGGTTGTGTCCCTCTTCGCACCCATTGGTTGTCGTTTCATAGTTGGACAAAAATCCTTTCTCTCCATCCAGTACCATTGAAATAACATGTTTTTCAGTTGCAGTATTGATATTCTGTGCATTCAATTCTTATTTTAAACTTGGTGTCGGTAAAAAGGAACATCACAGATGCAACAACATGGTGACTGGGCATATCGTGTTTGTTTTTAGTTTTTTCCAAAAATGATGTTTTAACAAATTCAACATAAACAAGGCGGAACAAGGCAGAAAGAGCCTGCTGGTTAGTCAGCCAGGGACCAATCAGAAGGCTGACAAATGGTGAATTATACAAGACGGAACAATGAAGAAATGCTTATTGTTGCAATTTTCCTTGTCTCCTGTTTTTGGCTGTGAAACACCTTGTGCTGTTGGCTGGAAAGAGGCTATATAAATAAAATAAAACCTTATCCATCTCATTAGGTCTTTTCTCTTACTCAATATTTCTGGGGGTTTTGCAGTGTCTATGAAGGCAGGAAGGCCATGTGGTTATGAAAGTCTCACTTTAGTCCCACTCATTTAAATGGATATTCAATTACACCCACCTTATGTACCTTTTGGTCTTTTTCCCTTAGCATATCCCTATCACCCTCCCCTATAGAGCGGCGCAGTCCCTCCCCCTTTCAGAACAACGAACGGCCCAGGAAATGAAAACGCAATGCATTTCCCCATAGGCAGTTTTTATTTAATTTATTTAAAGACCTTTTAAGCGTCGTACGAAGCCAACTCTTGTCGTGACAAATCATGACAACACACACAATATTTCGGGCCAAACAAAGAATTAGAAAGTAGAAAAAACGGCAGGTTACAACACTTTCTTTGTTGTTTTTCTTCTTAGTAATTATTTGTTTGGTCCAAAATATTGTGTGTGTTGTCATGATTTGTCACGACAAGAGTTGGCTTCGTACGACGCTTAAAAGGTCTTTAAATAAATTAAATAAAAACTGCCTATGGGGAAATGCATTGCGTTTTCATTTCCTGGGCCGTTCGTTGTTCTGAAAGGGGGAGGGACTGCGCCGCTCTATAGGGGAGGGTGATAGGGATATGCTAAGGGAAAAAGACCAAAAGGTACATAAGGTGGGTGTAATTGAACTGAAAGGGGGAGGGACTGCGCCGCTCTATTACATATCCCTCAAAATGCATACTGTATTAAGCCTAAACATGCTTAGTTGTGTGCATGTGTCGGGTCACACATCGAAAATAGCAGGAAAAAAAGACTCAATACTGTGTGTGTGTGTGTCTCTCGCTCTCTCTCTCTCTCTCTCTCTCTCTCGCTCGCTCGCTCGCTCTCTGTCTCTCTCTCTCTCTCTGTCTCTTTCTGTCTGTGTGTGTGTGTTCCATGGTGGTTTGACTGGGGATTACAGCTCCAAGTTTACAACTAAATGGGATTAGATTAGAGCAATTGTCTTGAGTTTATTAACCATATACTTCGTTGACCTGAGCCCCTCAGATTACTTTCTTCCCGCTACACAAATTAAATCTCTTTTCCGAAAATAGCTGATATACAAGCTCACAACGTGTCACATCGCGACGCATTGTGAGATTCTGATCTGCTATTTCTGCAGAATGTTCCCACCAGAATAGGGACACTGGTGTTGGTAATGTGGTTAAGAGATGAGCCATAAAGTGGATTTGTATGCGTTTGGTTCTGGTCAGTGTGTGACAGCTTGTCTTTTCTTTCAGGACATCCTAACATGGGTGGACCAATGAGAATGAACCCTCCACGAGGAATGGCCATGGGACCACAGGTGAGACATTGGATAGTCTGACGTGCACACATGTATGTTGGATAGTCTGACGTGCACACATAGATGCTGGATAGTCTGACGTGCACACATAGATGCTGGATAGTCTGACGTGCACACATAGATGCTGGATAGTCTGACGTGCACACATAGATGCTGGATACTGGATAGTCTGACGTGCACACATAGATGCTGGATAGTCTGACGTGCACACATGTATGTTGGATAGTCTGATGTGCACACATAGATGCTGCTACTGTCTTCTAACAGTCACCTCCAGTCTTGCCACTATTCTGTGTTGCTACTATTACCTACCTGTGTTGCTACTATTACTATTACCTTATTAATATTAGAAAACTGTCATTTTCTCATCAATCAGCTATGTATCAAGAAATCTGTAAATGCTTTTTCTGTCAAAAATCAAATGTCCAGCATTGTTTTTCTTTTCACTCTATTTTGTGCTTTGTTTTTGTATGAAGTGCAACAACCTTGCATCTCGTAAATCGTCAATAAGGTGGGCATAGTAAGCTTCGGCTTCAGCCCTTTCCTTTTCGGTCAATTTTAAAACGCAAACCTTTGTATATTGTATGTACAACAGATGTGATAAATGACAGAAACAAATAAACTAACTACCGGTAACTAATGATAACAAATGCAAAAATCCATATTTCTTCAGCTGTGTAACTATTTGTCGATATTGTCACTAATTCACCAAACCCACCAAGACAAATTCCTTGTATGTGCAAACATGCCTTGCGATATATGACGAGCATTTATGTCCTGCTATAATACTTTGTATAGAAGAGGGCTGGTTGTTTCTGTTTGGGGGTTTACGTTGTTTTAATCTCTGTTTGTACAGAACTATGGGGGCATGAGGCCTCCTCCCAATTCTATGGGCGGTCCCATGCCGGGAATGAACATGTAAGTTAAAACACAAAGGACTCTTATCCATATCACTGTACCCTTTAAGCCTCATCTTCTAACATCTTATGTCTCTGCTGCCATCCATCCCCTTTCCTCTTCCCCTCTCCCTCTCCTTTCATTCTCTGCCACTCTCCATCTTTCCCGTCTCCCCTCCCAGGGGTCCTGGAGGAAGAGGGCCATGGCCGGGACCTAATGCTAACTCTGTGAGTCACAATCCCTGGAGGCTCAGACACAACTACATAGATTCAGTCTTGTTATCCTCGGGCCCAGTGATCCGCTAACTTGTCATGTCCTCTCTCTGTTCTTCTCCCCCTGCAGATAGCTTACTCTTCCTCATCTCCAGGCAACTATGTGGTGAGTAACTATCTGACCACTGGGAGCGATCACTGTGGCAGCTTGCCACAATGTACTTGGTTATACAGGATGGGAATTTTAAGCTTTCTTTTCTGATGATGTATTTAACCTTTGACCTCTCTCATGGTTTTCCATAGGGTCCCCCAGGAGGAGGAGGCCCACCTGGTACTCCCATCATGCCCAGCCCAGGTGGTGCGTCACCAAACTATGACCCCCAGCACTAACAAATAGCCTTGTTCCTCTTCCTCCTTCATTGACAAAGCATGAACTGTGTCCCCATTCCTACTCAGCATGTGTCCCGTATTATATTTTATTTATATTTACTGACTTTTTTTTCTTTTCTTTTTCATTTTTTACTAATTTGCTGTGTCTTGCCTCTTTTCTCAGACTCGACTAACTCCAGTGAAAACATCTATACAATGATGAACCCCATTGGTCCGGGAGGCAACAGACCCAACGTGAGTTAATCTCCAGCATTACAATTCTATAGGTGACTCCAGGCCAAGGCAACTTGTCCAGACCAGCCAAAGACAGATATTGCTACAGACTATCATTATTTATCTGCACGACAAAAGATTATTTTCCATCATGCAAATTGCAGAAAGCGCTGGTTTAGGGCTCAAGTAGTGGGGCTCAAGTAGTGAAACTGGTTGCTTCTTTTGGATTTGTTTTCAAAGACCTGGTCGCTTGTTTCACTCGCAGAATCTGGCATCACAGCAACACACCACAACAAACTGATAGCATTATTTTTGCTAGTCTTGCTTTGGAGTTGATTTGGAGACTGGAGTTGATTGATTGGTAATATATTAATTGAGAGTTGATATTGAGAACATGGTATTTATTTCACACACTACACCTGTATAGTCAGCCCTGAAACATGACGAGCCGGTTACAGAAGTCCACTCTACAGTGGAATCATTTACCCCCCTCATCACTACAACATGGATAGCGTCGCTCCCAACATCGGCAACCGACCGGACATGTTCGGTTTTTCATCAACGGGTTCCGACGCGTCGATAAGGCGCTAGGGACGGCAAGCGACGGGAGCGTCTCGTTGGGGAGTCTCCTGCGGACAGTCTCGCGACTGGAGACTGCCGATCGTCGGTCCAGTGTGGAACTGCCTTATCAAGCTAGTTGTTAAAAAGAAAAAACAACATTGAAACCCATAAAATAAAGAAAGGTTGGGCTATTGCAATCAAGGCTTGTGAATAATTTGATGGTGCTCTTTGGCTCAAAAAAGAAAACCGAAAACAAAAATATCACTCTTGTTGTGTTGCCTTTTCTTTTCTTTTTGTTCCAATATGAGCTAGCTTGACATGAAAGCTTCTTAAACCATTCCGTGCTATCCTCGAGATATCTCGTGGAAAGTTACTAATTCCATCTGAGCCATCCACGAGATACACAAGATTTCATTAAAAACTCACTAACTACTTTATTTTTTTTTTTTTTTTTTTAAGCCTCTGTTATCTTCCGCCACTAGCATCCATAGGCCTCTCATTGTAGAACAGCCTACATGATTACATGTAGGCTGGGGGGAGGGGGCTCGCGAGACATGACCAAAGCATTTCCGGGGGTCCCCAGCCAAAAACTGTGAGAACCCCTGGCCTAGACTACAGATCTCTTCTCTGCTTATTTTGTAGATTTCTCTGGCACTAGTGCCACAATCTTGCCTAGAGGGCTGGGCAGTAATGTGTTGATTTTATGAAGAGTGTCTTTTTGTTTACTGTCTGGTCATTTTAAACCCATTTGGTTTTGTGTACTGTTATGTTCCCGCCCATTGCTTGGTCCCTTTCATTCGTACTTTATTATGTCACTTAGGCCTTTAATTTATAATCTCACCTGCCATGTATAAAATTGATTGATTGATGTGTGGAATGTTTGCATTATAAAGAAGTTCATCAAATAGAGTTCAAATGTATTTACAAAGTTAAATTAACATGGATTTAATTAACTAGAAAAAAGTGCCCTGGCATTTGGCGTTTCGCCCCATCCTATGTGAAGCACCCCCTTACTGGGCCAGTAAGCCCTACCTGCATCCCTCTTACCGCCCTGCCTCCATAACCCCCATGCCCATTACCCTCAACTGCCACCACACACCCCAGATCTTACAGAGCAAGCAGTTAGGCAGGGCTTAAAGTTCTCAGTCCTGGGGACTGATTTCAGTCCTGAGGATTTCATAGGGGTCATTTAATGAGATCAGTGCAGATTTGTAGAAAATCTTTTTCAGTCTTGGGATTATTTTTGGCTTTAAGCCCTGAGTTAGGGTCCCACCCCCTAACTGCTTGATGTGGACTTTGAAGCTGCTCAGTTTCCAGTGCAGATCTGTTGATATAAATGGGGGCATGTGCTCCCTGCAGATGCATGTACACAGTAGAGCCAGCCGCCTACTGGCCAAAAGTGGGGGAACGATCTTGTCTGACTATATCAAAGTAAAAAAAACTAAACGTTATGATGGTTGAAAGCAAGAAAGGTAGCCTGTTGAATGTCCCAACCCTTGACTTACATTTGTGCAAAGTTTGGAGATAATTTCTACTACTGGTGTGCCATAAGTAGGCGAACGGAGAAACACCAAACAAGACACCTAATAGTAAGCTAAGATGTGTGGGATTTTTCAAGTTTCAAGTTCATCAAGTAGAGTACAAATGTGTTTACAGTATGTAGACAGAGGACACCTTAAACCTAACTCTGTAAAAGTAATTTTGTGTTATGGTTATTAACAAAGATTGCTCCCAATCTTCTTTCCTAGTTCCCCATGGGACCTGGGCCTGATGGGCCAATGGGAGCTATGGGATCTATGGAACCACACCACATGAACGGATCTCTAGGTGAGTTAAAGCACTTTATGAGTGTATTTGCACTGTTTTAACTGTTTTAAGAAATAAACCACATTGTCTTATATCATTTCTCTCGGGCAGAAACCTTGTATCTCCATATTGCAATTCCATTCACAGTATGAGCTTGTGGATGAGCTTATTTGTTTTGAACCAATGAATTAATCAATAAAGTATTAACAAACGACTACATTGGATAGTCCCCCATTTTCTAAGAAGTAACAGGTTTGGACATACAAGGTTTCCATTGACAGTGCCAATATATTAATCACTAGACCATAATCCTTATGACAGTATTATCACTTTTCTTTCCCCTCATTTTCCCGCTCCCTCTTGTGATTCTTCTGCCACTCCCCACCAGGCTCTGGAGATATGGATGGGTTGCCAAAGGTTTGTAAGCATTGCTTTCCTAGAAGTTAATTATTAGTAGTGTATAGTGCATAGACCACTGATTCTCAACATGGGGATCTGGGGCCAAATGGACCTTATGGGTGTGTAACCCACCGAGTCTACATATGGACCAAATCTCAGTGTATGACCCATGTTTATGAGTTGCAAGTATTTTGAATGAATTAATGAATAGTTTATTTCAACTATCAGCCCCTCCCCCTTTATCATACAACTACAGCTGTGGTGTCCGTTCAGGTGGATCACCACCCATCACCACCCACCAGGCAAACCAGGCATACTTAAATGTCTCAGTGCCACCTGACGCCTTTGGACGTCTCCCCCTGGTGGCCGAGAGTGCCAATGGCGCCTTTGGACGCCTTTTTTGAAAAAAAATGTTTATTAATATTTTGAAAATTCCTCAATGCACAATATAATTACATTTTCTTTATTTTATTTATAATTGGTGGCTTCGGTGGCAACGAGGCCCAAAACTGTTATCCAGTTGGTAGCACTGGATGAGTTTTAAAGGCGCAGTGAAATGAAAAAGATGTTTTTCACACTTTTAGACCATATCCGTGGTCATCATATGGGCATACCTAACAATGGATGCCAAAAAAATGGGAAAATTCTCATTTCTGTGTGTTTTTATATCAAAGGTCCATAAAAACGATTGTATTATTTATTTATTAAAACGAAAACGTGCTGCGTGATGACGTGTAGAGATACACATCGATAAAAGCCAATAAAAATGAAGCTCACCCGTTTAATTCCCCATATCTGCGCATCCGTCCAACACAGCTGCTTCTGATTACAGAAATCCTCCGTTTTTATTCCCATTCAAGATAACATCCAGACAGTGTATTACTCGGTTTCAACTTAATCATCACGCTAAAATATGTATCTGAAACGTTATAGGGTAGAAATAAGCCACATAACAGTAAACTGGTGTAGCTGGCCGACAATCTGATTTGTAAACAAACACACACCATGCGTGTTGCGGATAGCATAGCTACCGTCCCTAGCTACCGTCCCATCGCCTGAAGGGATGCGACACTCTGATTGGTTCAGAAACTTCAGAACTCAGTTTCATGTGGAAACACCATTTTCATGTTGTTCACCATTTCCGTTTCACTGCGCCTTTAATGAACTGTTGGGTGTGTCCACATAAAAGCTTGATTTGAACAAATACTGTACACTTTTTGGGAAAAGTTCTTCCTCCTTATATTATAATAATACCGATGATCATGTTTTAGGGTAGAAAAGAATTGTGGCACTCCATCTCTTTAAAATGTATGTAATCCTTCACTGGTATATTTGACACAATAACCATTCCTCAACAATATATATTTTTTACAACTCTAAACACTAATAATACTTTACTTACTTATTTAACGTTAATAAATACATTAATTCTGAAATATCACCGGGTGCTGCTAGTATGAGCCATGAGGGGTGTCCCCATTCACCAAAAAGACTATTAAAGGAAACACTTTCAGAGATTTTACAAAAGAAAAACTATTTCTGAAATAAAACAAATGTATTATTTTAAAATCTAGAAGTGAATGTAGATCAGATGTTTTTACTAGTAGGGCTTACTGTAAGTGATTAATTCATAATGTATTTTTGTAACTGAAGCGTTTGTTTTTCTTCTGCATCATTCTCCAGAACTCTCCTAATAACATGGGGGGCATGAACAACCCTCCTGGCACGCCGCGAGATGATGGCGAGATGGGCGGGAACTTCTTGAACCCATTCCAAAGTGAAAGTGTAAGTAGAGCCCATGAAACGACCTCTCACCCTTAACAGCCTTTCCCCCCTTGACCTCTGACCTGTGACATGAACATACCATTGGCACAATGCAAGCAGAGGAATCAGTCCTTAAAAAATCAAATGAAATCTCAAACTAGTGATTGTGGTATTGGGGTGCAACAGTTCATGAAACTAATTGATGTAATTGATTATGGAAAATCGATAATCGATTTGAATGAAAATAATTTATTTTAGGTCAAAAATGTGACATTTCACCTTTAAAGTGCACAAGCTTGCTTGTAGATATGCTATTTCAGATTAATTTTTATGTTTGTGCGACAATGACCTAGTATCAGACTAATCGATTTAGTTGAGTATTTAAAAACTCTATAACTTAAAAATGTAAAAGCGTGCTTGTCAATTAGAAATTATTCCATCGATTACTTTTTCAATTAATTGAATACGAAAATAATTGATGGTTGCAGTCCTATTGTGGTTTCAAATCCCTTCCTCTTTGGCTTTTGTCATATTATTCAGTCGTGTTTCTATATCCAGTTGGCACATTTTGGAATTAAAACGTTCTTTATTTATGCTTTGTGCCCACCAGCCACCGTTTTCACTTATTTGATGATAGTTATGGTCTTAGGTGCTTTTTGGAATAACCAACAGTAGACCCATACCAATGCTTTAGTTCTGCTTGCATTACAGCTACTTAACTAATCACTTAAACTTCATTACCCACTTGATTACTGACTTGATTGTTGACAACGAAACAACCAGAAATGTTAAATATTTTGACCACAGAACAGTTAAATCAAACCTAGTGTCCACCTAGTGTCCATCCTAGTTACTAGTTATTTTTCTTTCTTTTTTAAAGACAGTGGTTCTCAACCTTTTCAGGCCGTGACCCCCAAAATAACCATATTTGAATTTGGGACCTGCCTTGCAACGTTTTATTGATCACCTATTTTCTCAAATTTCTCAATGTTTGACAATTTTAAGTATAGTTTGTTGATGACTTTTGACACAGTGATGGTCTTATATTTTATTTTATTTTAGCACTAATAAAATGGTCTTAAAGGTCCTTAAATTGTCACTTTATAAATGTGCAGTTACCCTGTATGCACATATACTGTTTGTTGGTTTGTTTAAACTAAGGGTTAGTTCAGATTTTCAGACTTACATTTGTAGGAAATACTTGCCATTAATATAGTGGTTGCAAAGGTATTAATTGATTGCCTGAGTTCCGTGGTGGGTGTTCTGCTCTGGTTTTGGTGAATATTTAGTAGTTCCGGTCATTTGGGGTCCACAAAACTAGCGTCATTTGTATTGTTGACCTATTTCTACCATATAGGGAAACGTTCGGAAAAACCTCTGTCACATGGAACTATTTTTTCTGTCCAGTATCACTACGCCAGCAGCAGCACAAAACAATAGTTCCAAGGTCAACAATACAAATGAGTGAAATGACGCTAGTTTTTTTTAATGGGTGGCTCCCAGTGCCCCCACCAAATGACCGGAACTACTTGATATTTATTCACCAAAACCAGACAACTCATCCACAGGACTCAGGCAATCAATGAATACTTTTTCAACCACTATATTGATGGCAAGTATTTCCTACAGTTTAAGTCCAAAAATCTGAAGTAACCCTTTAAATTCAAAAACAATGTTGCACATTCAGCAAATCATTTAGGGACCCCCCTGGGGGTCCTGAGTCCTGACCCACAGGTTGAGAATCACTGGTCTAAGAGGCCATGTCCACAGCAAATGTTTTTTTGAGCAGTGGAGCTCTTTGTATATCATTTCCAGAGAGCTATACATGCACAGACTCACAGAGTGAGGCACGTCGATCCAACCCTCTGCATAGAAAAGCAACATTGATGAGCAGCACTCATTACCAAAAGCTGAACTATTTTAGATTTTACTACTTGAGGCGCGCAGGGTGCTTCGACAAAACAATGCCAGAGCGCAGCTCCTAGCTTTATTGTAGAAATGCAGAGAGGTGCTGCTGGCCTGACACGTTCCATAACTTAAGTTAGCCAGCGAGGGTTGTGAACTTCATAGTTCTACTGCTCCTTTTGGTCCTGTAATAAAACTGTGCAGGTCTCTTACACTGCCCCCCATAGGAAAGCCAGAGCATAGACATCTAACTAATACTCCCGATTCAACCAATCTGCACAATGTTGAAATTAAAAATACAAATACTATTTGAGTCACCTAGCTAGAACCTGGAGTCTGTGCTTCCCTTATTAAGGGTATTTCACACTCAATTGCGTGCCAGTGTTACACACCGAAAATAGACAATCTACAGGCTCACAACATCTCGTGAGCTTGTAAATCTGCTATTTTAGCTGCACAACACGGCACACAACCTGGTATATATCAGCCATTACCTTGCTGAGCTTGCGGGCCCTCTGCTGTTTCAATGTTGTCAGTTACATATCCACTCATTTGTGACACCCCCTCCCCCTTCCCTTTCTCTCTTTTCAGTATTCACCCAACATGACGATGAGTGTGTGATTTTTATTTTATTTGTCCTTTTTTGTATTTTTTTGTTTTTGTTTTGTTTTATTTCCCTCCCCCTTATTATTTTTTTACCTCTCCACCTGATTTATTTTAATTCCCCGATCCCCTACTTCACCTCGGATTGGACACACACACACACACACACACACACACACACACACACACACACACACACACACACACACACACACGCACTCTTTCCCCCAAACTCCCCAACTGGAAACCTCCCCCCTACTGCCCCTTTTCCTCTCTGAACTCTTTGGCCACACAGCCTTCTGGGACCCCCCTTGAGCATGCTGGGACTCTGATTAAGACGGGGCCTCCCGGAGTGTGCAAGATGGCCGCCGGTATGAATAGGAAGCAGTCGCAGAGCCGCAGGAAGAGCCTCCTCTCTGATTCTGGCCCTGGCCTCCCTGGCTTCATGTCAGGGTCTGGACAATGAGCCAAGGGAAGGAAGTGAGAAATGAGACTGGATAACACTGCCCTCTGCTGAGGACACCGTGTTGGGGGTCTGGTAGCAGCCTTCTAGAAGCTTCTCAAGCATTATGTTGGACTTATTTTGTGTTTTTGTTTAGTTTTTTTTTGTTCCCAATGCGTTCAGTGCTGGGACAGATGAAATGGCCTCTGTCTTTCTTTGCCCCTTTGTCTTTCTCTCTGTGTGTACATTTTTGACAGAGGTGTTGTGATGATCAATGAACATTTTCCATTATATTTTTTTCTTTGTATGTAATGTATCATGACTTTTTTATTATTATTGGTATATGATGATCATGATCATTTTAATATTAGGTTTCCAATTTATTTTAATTTCTCTTAAGTGCACATTGCTATAATGAAGACAGGATACACACACATAATAAATGTGTGTACAGAATGTCGAGTACACTTTCCATCGAACCCCCACCCCCAAGTTGCCATTCTAGGGAAAAACTTGATGAAATCTTGGTTTAACACGTTCTGTATGACTGCAGCGCCCCCAATAGGCCCAATCTAGAAGGTAAGACTCAACCCTTCATGGTACTTAAAATTTAGGTTTTATTTTTTCCATCTTCCAGAGAGGCTTTTTAACTGCTCTGGTCTAACTGTTTAATTATCTTGTTCACATGACATCTGTGTTTAGTTGTTTCTTTGTTTCTTTTATTTTTTATTTTTTAGCTTCCATGCAGTAAAATGCACAGCAATATTTATTTATATTTGAATTGTCTCATGCATCATTGTACTTGATTGCTAGGTTTTATTCCCTGTTTTAAACTCCAGAACTTGTAGCAACTGTGTAAATATCCAAAGTCTGTCCTATACATCTTCAGTCACTGTCTCATCGCCTCTGTCTCTCGTTTACTCCCAACATAAAAAGCTGAGTTGTCGTGTACACTAAGGAGGGTTTTGTGTCATTAAAGCCTGATTTATAGTTGGTTGTGCGCTGATGTCACACACTGAAAATGGCTGATCTCCAAGCTCACAGTACGTGGTACTGTGATGCATTGTGAGCTTGTAGATCTGTTCATTTCAATGCACAATACCAGTGCGCAATTAAGTATAAATCACTCGTAACATGAAAACGCGCCCTTAAAACACACTGTGATCTATCTGTATGCGCTCTCTGTGAAATTATTACTCTACACAACTGTCGGTGTAACTTGCCCGTGAGAGGACATTTGGGATTTGTTCTTGTGTGCGCATTACCCAGGATGCAGTGCTCCTTCTCTGCCCCCGACCCTGCATGAGGGGGGATGGACTCTGATTGGACCCCTAGCTTTCTTCTGGCGGAGTAGCAAATCAGGAAGTGGTGAGTTGTTGCCATGGCGACTGTAGCTAGTGGCCTCGCTCCCTTCGTTCACCTTGGAGAGAAGACCCTGTCCGTCTTTTACCCGTTTTCACCCTTCTACTTAGCCAATAACACCAGACGACACAAATGCTCACTAATGCACACACATACTCACAGACAACCCTTTTCTCTCGTTCTATCTGATTTTGTAATTCTCCATCTTATTTGAAACCTTTTCTTTTCCCTCCCAATTTTTGTTTTGTTTTTGTAAATACTGTAAAATGCATTTTGATATCATTGACATGTTTTGATATTTCAAATCACAACTAACAAGCTGATCAGAGGTGTGCTGATTTGGGCAATTGTGTATTTTGTTCAAAGAGATGGCATGTCTTTAAACCAGAAATTTATATGAATGACAAACAAACAAAACAAACTGGAGCTGCTGCGTACCAATATGGTACTTCACCTCATCACAGACAACCTGGGGCTTTACTGTACATAACGGCACCTCATCGCAGACAACCTGGGGTTTCATTGTACATCACAAACCCAGAGTCCAACAGGACACGGAAGGACCTCTGTTGGCCAAGACTGAGCAGCTTTAGCTAACTCACTGTCAAGCAGATTCATTTCAAAACAATTAGCCACTTGAAACCTGTAGCTTCCCTGTTCTGAGCATATCATAATAGGCAAACATTTGTCGGAAATTAGCAAACCTACAAGCTCACAACGCCACAAGTTGTGAGCTTATGGATCGGCTATTTTCGGTGAACACATTTGGTGTTGAGGGAAAAGGAGTGGTCAAGGGATGGGACCCTGGGGGACCCTGGTCAACTAAGTTTGTAGGGTTCAAGTGGTTAAAGAATAAACCGATCTAAAGACCTCGCTCTCCTCTGCTCTTGTATGATGGGGCTATGTAGTTGGTCACCAGTATTGTTTTTACTCTCTTAGCAGATACTTTTCCAGAGCGAAGGGGAAATGGTCTGTTTTCATGATGGAAGGGTCCCTTAGTCATCACTCACACTGCTGCGAATGCATCTCAGCTTCTCTCTTGGGTTTTCTCAGCCACTGATCACTGAAACGGAAAGCAGGGCACATGTACACAACGCACTGTCTCTCCAAACTACACCAAGGACCCCAGAGTACTGACTTTACTATGAAGGATTTTTTTAAATCTATTTAAAAAAGAAAAAATTAAAAAAAAAGAGGTGGGGGAGAAATTTAAAGAGGAAAACAAAAACAGATTTGTTCTTCTTGAAACAAGGAGCTAGAAAATTTGAAGGGAACATGGGTTTCCTCCCTTGTACTATGAGATACTGTTGTATAAAATACACTACTCCCTCTCTCTCTTTCTGTCCTGTAAGTAAAACCGTCACAACGTTGATCATTTCTGTATTTCTATTGTGCTGATGTATAATACTGTAACATTCATGGGTGAGATAAGGGGGGGGGGGGGTTATGAGCGGATGGGGGAGAAAAGGAGAGATTCTTCTGTTCTGTTCCTCATTTTCTTCTTGATGACAAAGCAGTATTGAATATGAGGCAGTCTGTCCTGGGGGGGGGGGGGGGGAAGGGGGTGGTTGCTTTGTATCTCATGTTAGGGTAGTTTCAGATCCTAAATGTCTTGTGTAGTAAACTAAGAGGTTCTTCGTACGTTTCTTTATATTGTAAAGTTTCTTTAGACAAAAAATGTTGCTTATTGGAAAAAAGGTGGGAAAACTGCATCAATGATAAATGTAATTTGTTTTTTGTTTTTGTTTATTTTTCATCAAGTTGTCGGTCGTTTTTGCCTGTGTCCCCCTTGTTGTAGATACATATTAAAAACAAATAAAATGACTTCACTCCTTTTGCCATGAACATGTTTCTTTTTTTGGATTTATAGAAACTTTTGATAAACATTTGTATGTACTGTAACTGTACAGTATGTTTGCCATTGAATTCCATGTAGTTTTGTTTTGGCTCTACTGCTCTAACGATTTGTGAAAGGGAAGCTACATTATGATTATGACATGATGACCAACTGTATAATAATCTATCTTTAAACTAATTATTGGATTATGGAGAAAACATATTTTTTTGTGTGTGAAGTCAGGTGTGCTCACTGTGGCTGCGACATGACGTCACAGGGGGGAATGCTTAAAGCAAACATTAAAACTTGGCTGCCACGTGACGTCACAGGGGGACATGCTGAAAACATGCGGGCCATGAATAAGACAAACAAGAGTCCATAGACTGGGCTGCCTCATGATGTCAGTCAGTTGGAGGGGCTAGCGCCCCAGCAAATCTAAACATGATAACTGTGCTGAATGGCAGCGAAGATGCTTCTGGCCCATCTCACAGCAGAGAGAGGCGAGCGGGGAGATGATGGAAGAGGCGAGGTGTAATGGGGCCAGAAGGGCCAGTCTCAGCTGGGGCGTCCTGCCTGAAGAGGGTTGTGGATCAGAGCTCATATGCCACACTCCTGCCCTTTGAGGGCGAAAGCTGGGATGGGTCCTTCATGTGGGAGTCTGGTCAGCCAGGGGCGGAAGGTAAAAAGAGGGTGGGATGACATTCAGACAAAGGAGGGTGTTCCTAAACTTGCCGGAGATGTGAGGGGCAAAGGGGAAGTTTGTTGGCAGACGTCTTTGGGGTCATTCTGTCTTGAGGTTCAATATCCAGATGTCAGGACTCTCTTAGGCGCTTGTCTACTCTGTCCTGCCTGACAGGAATGGTCTTCTGTAAGAACGACAGAGACACTGTTATGGTAGTCGTCATCTACCTCTACCTCATCTCTTCTGTTTCTGATTTCTCTGTCCTGAACCAAACTCCCTCCGATTCCTCGCTGTCCTGGAGTAGTAAGGGTTTATCTCCTCATCTCTTTGCCCGTTCTCTTCATCCACCCCTGCGCCAGCCTCCCTACTTATGTCCTCCCTCCTTCTGCAGGCCTCCCTGCATCACGCCCTCCTCGGAAGCCTTGTTGAGATGTGTCAGGTTATGTATGGCCAGCCATGGTTCAGAGTTCAGACCACCTTCTGGGTGCCCCGGACCACTCCGCTGGAGTCATGTCACCGGGGGGCGGGGGGGGGGGGGGGGGGGGGGGTAAGTTGCTGCTGCTGCTACTTCCCTGTTGACCTATGGTGCAAGAGCAAATCATAGCAGTAGGCAGAAATCAGCCAAATGTCACTGTGCACTGTGAGGGACAGGCCCGCTATTCATGTGTGCTTGCATATGACATACTAGTTCCCTTTCATTAAGACAGTTCTAGGTAAATGGAATAATGAGTAATTATCAAACAGATTCTGTCCTAGATTGTAATTGGATGAGTAAGCTGTCAACCGTCTCTGATAATATAAACTTTTTGATTTATTGGGTGGACTACGTGGAAGGGTAGTATAAGAGAATTAATGACAGAAAAATAGGAGAGTTGGAAAACTCAAGAAATGACTGAGGCTGTGTGCCAAGAAAGATCTGGCTATTGATCCCGAAAATGGAGCTAAACCAGACTGTTAGTTTATCATGCCAGATAAATGTTAATAAACACCCCCATTTTTTAATGTGTTACCTAGCAACCATTCTGCTAAATGGAGACTTCAATTATTTGGCACTTTTTTGTTTATTGCATGAAACCTTCCAGTTATATGTATTGTATTACTGTATGTAGTAACTGTTTTTGAAAAACCATCTGGCAGATGCTGTGGTTTACAGTGATTTTACAACATCTAAGGGTTTTTTTTAGGCACTCCACTATTTGGTAATGTTTGATTTATAAAAATGTGTCACTAATCTCCACACTCTGATCTACTCTTACTCAAGAATGAATGATTGAATATAGTGATATCAAGCACCAGGTATTTCCCCCTCTTGCTTTGTCTAGACTTGCCTTCTTCTACACAGGCGTATAAGATAATACCCAAAAGCACATGTTTCTGCATACACAGACATCCATGGGCACTTTGATGATACTGTTCCTTACCAAATACCAGCATATTAAAAGTTTTAATTTGTTGTAATTTAACACAAATATTAAAAATATATATGGAAAGAAATGTGAAAATAATTTCATTGTATACCAAAGAATACTAGTTCCTATCTTACTAGTTCCTCTGAAGTTGAAGTTGTTTCCTCTCTCAGGTGAGCTTGTCTTGAGGATGATGTCAGAGGGAGACATGCAGGACACAGGTGAGGTGTCTGGGGAAGGAGGTACATTCAGGTAGTGCTTGGTCACGGGGCTGCCGTTCATATCCATCTCTGTGGCAATGATGATGATGTCACAACCTTTGGCACAGCAGCCGTCCATTAGTACCTGGAGTGGAAAGTTCCATTTAAGTTATTGATTTAAATTTGTAATTAGAATATGCTAACTTAATCCTACAGGAACACATGTTCTCTATTTAAGTTAAGTTTGCACTGAATGGAAGCCAAAACTGTCACGTTTGTGCATGCTTAAAGTTGACTTGAAATGCATAGCTGCAATTGTGTCCTTTCAGTCTAATCTTTCATTAAATAATATACACTCCCATAGACATACAGTATAAGATGGATATTTCCATGCATAGCAAGGCTCTGCTTCTGTATCAACTTATTCTCTGTGGTGGTCAATATAGTAGGGTGCATAATGCATATTAGACCCTAGACTTTTTCACTATTTGGGATTGAGTATGGACACAATGTAGAAATACAAGTTTGTACTTTTACAAGTAAAAGTACAAAAGTATTGGTATCAAAATGATGATCTTTTCATATATCTAAAGTACGTGTAGAATAATAAAAAACCCAGATCGAAGCTTTTTAAACTGATGAAGCCAAAAGTTGGGGGCATATCGTTGATTCCTTACCAAATGTACAGCTTTATTATATTGGTCTGGCACAGATAAAATAAAACACATGATACTGTAAGTTGGTGCTCAAAAAGACAAAACTCATTGGCCTAGCCTATAGAACATTAGACTCCTTATTGTGCACTTTTAATGTGAGAATATACATGGCCTTGCTGGCTAGGCCTACTATGCTCCCTACAATACATGTAGGCCTATGGATGGGAAGAATGTGAGGAAATACTTGAAGATTCCTATATGTCAATTTACTCATCACTACTAAAGATCAAATTAGCCCTTGTGATTTTTTGGGGGGATAAACAATTACCTCAAGAACAGATATACAATTAGTGTAATATAAAAATAAAAATGTGTGTGAACTGTACCCATTCTACAATCTGTTAAAAAATAATTTCAATCAATCAAATTCAATCTGTGTGTGTGTGTGTGTGTGTGTGTGTGTGTGTGTGTGAGAGAGAGAGAGAGATAGAGAGAGAGAGAGAGAGAGAGAGAGAGGGGGGGGGGACAGAGAGAGAGGTCAGAGAGGACAGAGACAGAGATCATGTGTACCGATTTCTGTGAGATTTGGACAAAATCTGTAAGAGCAAAAAGTGTGTCAGATTTGATTGATTTTTTTCATGACGGAAATGGGCGTGGCCTATATGGGAATTTACGATTCAAGAGTTATAGGGAAAAACGTAAAGTGGGCTGTTATAGCGCCACCATGAGGCCGACTGATCTAATTCCCTTTCAATTCATTTTCATAATTATTATGAACCTCCCCCCAAGTCTTGTAAATATGGGGCTTACGGTCTCCAAGGGAAAAAATACTTAAATTGGAGCCTTAATTAGTCTTTGATCTTCCCATTATAAGTCCATGGAGAACTAATTAATTAATATCAATTAAACTATACAACGGATCTCTTAGAAAAAAATACAAGCAGACGATTCCCGATGAAGCCGGTCGATTTGACATATGGCTCGAGTGTGTGCGGCAAAAACTGTGGGAGGAGTAGCGCGGCAAAGTATCCTCATTTACAATAACAATAGTCTGGTTGCACTAAGGTAGCCTGGCGGCTGGCGCGGCCAAGCTCATAGCGAGGATGTTTCCTCCCCGCATAGACGAAGACGCGAAGTCCAGACTCATATGCGGGGAGGAAACATCAGTGAATCCTCTCTATGAGTCTGGCCGCGCCAGGCTACTAATAAAGCGCATTAGAGAGATCATATGATGAGAGAGTTTTCCTCCGAGGTGGAAATTTCTGGTGACGCGAGGTGAGAGAGAGAGAGAGAGAGAGAGAGAGAGAGAGAGAGAGAGAGAGAGAGCTCAGAGGCGTTGCGCAAGAGGCAGAGGAGGGTTTATTTATGTTTGTGGACCAATAGAAATGGTCGTGAGGTCAACCTCCATTATGACGTTATGTGAGCTACACCAGAATATCGCGCGGCAGACAGACAGAGCAGCAACACAGGCAACTCGATCGCCCTAACAAATGTGTTTTTTGTCCAATTCGGGATTTTTTAAAACTGAAACGTAAACATCTGGACATTAGTGTGGACTCATGGCGCTGAAGGAGGACCAGCGCTATGGACTATCCAGTCGTAGTTTGGGCCATGGCGGTAATAACATCTCTGTTTTTTATGTCAAACTCACTGACAGCGCGGCAAGAGCCATTGACACCTTTCAAAACTGCACGGTAGGCTAGCGTTTGTCTAGAAATGTCCTCTTAATAATGCACACCCATAATGACTGTTGGAACAAACGATTGTCCATGTGTTTGTGAACTGAACTTATAGCAACAACAATGTCGTGATTGAAGGCAGATATGCCATTTCTGCTTTGTATTGATTGAGCCAAAGTTAACCCCACGGTAGCTTCCCTGATTGTTGTCTCTCACTAACGTTATCCAGTTTATGAAATTGACATGCATGTTGCATAACAGAATGCGGAAATATGTGTAGCCTACTGTATGGTACTATGATTCCTGCCCTGAAGCAAGGCGTTTGGAAAGGAAAGTAATGCGAATAGATCTGCAATATAGCTATGAGTCGAGTAAAAGGCAACACTGGCAAACCACAAAATACTGACTAATAATAATAAGCATAAGCATATTGATATGGAACAGTTACTTGAGTGGTGTAGTATTTATTTTTGTAAAACATGTGTAACAGGTCAAGCTGTATGCAGAGCTGTGATGGTCGAAGCTGAAGCCAGCAGAACAGACAGATGGAGCAATCATAATGTATAGACTGGAGTAGTGGAGTCAGAGTGGTTGGCCATTATAAAACCACAATTACACAATACTGATTCTGGAAATGTGTATATTTCCAATTCTTAGTCTTACATTTATTCATAGCTCAGTCGACCTGGCCAGCTCAGAACTCATAATCAGGTGGTCTCATGAATCATGTCCATGGAAAGGATTGGTTTTATGAGTTAACTTTTGTCATTCCCATTGCAGGCAGCAGATTTACACAAGGCTACTGTTCTTCATGTCAGTGTAGAAATGTGTGGAATTCTCCAGTATGACATGCTAAATTAAAGATCTTGGGAAAAACTTAGTTTTGTATTATTGAGAATCAGAAGTCTGATTTCAGGGAAATAAATGCATACATTATACAGCATGCAGCTGGTAGGCCTAGGCTATGCTGTTTATAAAACATGGCAATATTGACAGACAGTGACACTGAATGTTTGGCCCACTATGACTAGTACTATGTAATGCACATATTGCTCTAGATGGGGGGGGGGGGGCATGGGGGTGGTGATGTGTTTGCTATTCCAAGCCACAACAACCTGGCCTGATTGCGCTTATTACCCGCAGGCCATGTGAACACACAAAATCCTAATAAAAGCACGATTGGGAACTGAAAGCAGAACAAAATCGGTAACAGAAACAACCAGACACAACGATTAGCGTGTGTGTGTGTGTGTGTGTGTCAACCTGTGGTGCCAGTTTATCTGATTCTCTATTTGTATTACAGGGACTATTTTCTTATCCCACTATCTGTTTCAGTGGAAAGCAAGGGGTAAGTACAAATAATGGCCTTTCTATTGGTATGGTTGGTTTCACTCACCTCCATAAAGATGCTAATTAAATCTCTCTTTCTCTCTCTCTCTCTCTCTCTCTCTCTCTCTCTCTCTCTCTCTCTCTCGCCATAGAGAATCACCATCCCTTGTGCTGAGAATAGAGGTGAACTGAGGACATTCACCTTCGGACTGACCAATGTCGCCCGTGACAATCCACATGGGAGCTTTAACTGTGTTCAACAGCCCAGCAAAGGGTAACACACACACACACACACACACACACACACACACACACACACACACACACACACACACACACACACACACACACACACACACACACACACAATAGAGTAGAAACAGTGCATCCCAAACACAAAACTTGTCAACACAATACGTTTTCCATGACTTACACGTATGTTAAATTAACGCCTAGAAATAACTTAAAATTCCCGGATTCCTTGTTTTGTCTGACTACAATGTAAAGTTTTAAATACTATATCTTATATCTTCTTCAATAACCTAGTTAGTAGTTTCACATGAAGCCTTGCTACTTGCATTTGTACCACCTTAGTCTGTCTAAAATCTGGGAAAAACCCATGGAAACCCCCCACCGAAGGCTTAGAAATCTGAAATGTATTGAAAGAGAATTAGATAATTGTCACATTTTAACATACTTTTGTACAATACTTTCAGTGCAGATATACAAACATTCCTTTTGTAATAATTATAGCTGTAAATCCATTGTCATTTCATGTATTTCCTGTTGGAAAATAAACCTAAGCAGTGATATGACATGCTGAATATACGTACGTACATAATATCTCTCTGCCAGTTTCATCATTTCATGATTTCTAAATGGAATATTTCATATTATCATGGAAAAACCAGAGAGATTACTTACTTTCATCACCATCCTTCCCCTTCCCCTCCAGTGGTGCAGAGGAGCCACTGTCATGTGTGGGGGTGATTCAGCAGAAGCTGACTGTCAACGCTACCGATGACTCCTACCATAAGGCTTGTCAGAGCATGGCCCAAGTTGAGGAAGAGACTCGCAGCCGAGGGGCCATTGTGATCAAGCACAAAGGACGTTTCAAGGGTAGGAAGCCAACACCAGGACCAAACATCAAAGCAACATACTGCAAATGTTTTCATTGTGTCCCCCGAAACAGGGTCATTGCGAAAGCAGTGAGCACTTACTATGAGACCTAGCAGATCATGTCTGTCTGTCCGTGTGTCCCCCCTTTGTGCCCATATATGGAGCTGAGTGATTTGTTTGTGATTGATGCAACACACTCCATATTTGGACGTATAGCTGCTTTGGGGACTCCTTATATGGTTATGGCTAAGTTAAAAACTTAACTTAAAAATAACTTAACTTAAAAAAAAAATAACTTAAAAAAAAATCTTAAAAAAACCCAAATATGTACGAGCTGTGTTCGCTTCCCGCGTTTGCACGTCTTACTGGTAATATGCGTATACAGTTGGAGGACAGCGCCGGTTCATAATATATAACAGCAGGAACACAGGTTTAGTACAGTTTAGAAGCTCCTTTCACACTATTCCACAAATCGCTGGTTGGGACATGGTCTAAAACCATAGCACTGACGAAGGTCTGAGGACCGAAACGTTTGCTTTTTAATTGCACCAGAGCACAGAGCACCATGAGCACAGCATCATATAAAAAAAAGAAAATATATTTTTCTAAGTCTCAGTCTAGAAGTTTTACTTATTTTCCTATACGGTGAGCGAGTCTTTTCCTGTCAAAGTGGGACATGGTCTAACAAATGTTTCAGTCGTGAGATTTTTTTGTTATAATCTCATGCACACAGTCATAGGCAAACCTGTTTTAGCGTACACCCACATTGCATACTAAACTGGAAATGCTTCAATTGAATTGACAGTGATGTCATCAGTAGCTCAAGTCAGCATTGCACAGACCAAATACACACTTTAGTAAAAGTAGTGATTCAGCATTCTTCTGTCACCACTGTCTTTCTGTTCTTGACCACAAAACCACTTCCTTCTAAACACGTACAGTACACACACTAGTCTTTCAGACGTAATGGTTTTTAGATGACGTCTGCAAAGAAAAACTCCCCTACCTACTACACACTTTTTCTAGTAAAATCTGATCAGTGATGGTTATGTGCATTTAAGCAGCCCAGATGTGGTTGAGGATGATGGAGAGGAGGTCTTTACCCATCGGTTTTACGGAGAAATATATGACTAGTTCTCTTCCTTTTCCTGTGCTGTCTCATTTTAGCATGCTGTACATGCCATGAATTTTCAAGAAGCAACATGATAACGGTCAGCTGTTGTAAGTTCACATGCGATCTTGAAATCATAATATAACATATTATATATATTTTTTACATTTCCAACAATTAACTTAACCGTAAAATACAGTGATATTCAATCAATCAAATAAATAAATCTGCAGTCATTGGATTAATTAATAGAATTCCCATTGAGATTCAGAATATCTTCTACAAGGGTGTCCTGGCCAAGAGGCATATAAGAGTTTCACACAAAATAAACAATATCAAACCATGACATGAAAATGTATGAAAAAATAAACTAAAAAACAACTTAAAACAAGATTAAAATTACAGTGTGAATGATTTAGAAAATAGCAGCATTCAGTAACGTGACATGTGCAAGATTTAAGATGACTATAACTCAACACCAAGATGATTATGCAAAAATAATTAAAGCTCTTTTCACCTGACTGACTGACTGTATGCCGTGTACGGGTTTGAATAATATATATAAATTGTCCATCATGCAAGTTTGAATACAGTAATAGTCAGAGAACATCGTCTCTGTCAAGTGGAAACCTCATACTGTACATGTCCAAAACTTACTTTTCAGGATTCAAATAAAAAAATAGTAGCAGATCCACAAGCTGTCAACTGTAGGGCGTTTATTTATGAACAAATATGGAGATACAGGAGGTTTCTTTCCGACAGCAGCGGTATATAAAAAGGCAGTTCATGCAAAGAAATAACAATTGTATGGCCTCCACGTTGTCTTGCAAATTGCAATATTGGCTTCATTGGTGAAAGAGACGGATCAAATTGAGCTTTTTCTGTATTTTGCCCTTTTAGATTTGTTGCATTTTCTTCTATCTCACAGGCAAAAAGGTAACGGTTCGAGCACCTTCTCCTGCACTCGCCAAACTCGCCAAGCCCCGTCACTCGTCTCGATCCGTCCTCTGCAAACTTGGCAAGAGTCTGTGTGTGTCCCCGCTGACAAAGAGCACCAGTGCCTCTGAGAGCAAAATTGCCTGTGTCATGGAGAATAGGCCGCTAAGGGAGAGACTTATCCACCTGCTGGCTCTCAGGCCGTACAAAAGACCTGAACTGGTCCTGAGGCTGCAGAGGGATGGACTGACACCTGGAGACAAAGACATGGTGGACACACTGCTGCCTGAGGTAATGGCATTTTTCTCTTCACCTTCAACTATACCCCATTAAAAACTACTGAAGTGGCAATGCTTTGATAAACGAAGTAAGGTTGAAGAAAAGTAATGGAAATAATTGCCAGAGGATCATAGATTGTGGTTCCTTAAAGGACCACTTCACCACTTTTCAACCTATCTTCATATAATAGGTCCTCACAAATAATCATGAAAAAATTGTGCAATTTCTTTCTACTCGGTCTACTCATAGGAGGGCTGTGGGCAGTTCAGAAACCGTCTTCCAGTGACATCATCGATGGGGAATACAAGCTAATAGAAACGGCAGGCTTTCTAGTCCTGAAAAGTTGCAATGCGAAAATGGAAGCCATCGTTCTCACGATAATGATATATATTTATATATTATATATTATTGTAAAATAAATCTTGTTTAAAACAAAAATCTGCCTAATGATGATGTCACTGGAAGACGGTTTCTAAACTGCCCACAGCCGGCCTATGAGACACACTGAGTAGAAAACAATCGTGCCATTTATTCATGATTATTAGTGAGGACCTATTATATGAAGATAGGTTTAAAAGTGGTGAAGTGGTCCTTTAATGTCAATAGGAACTCTAAGGAGACATTTTCCCTTGCATGTCAGATTTCATTGTGAACGGTTTCATTTAATTTAGTGTGTTCGTGCATGTGTGCAGGTGGCACAGCACAGTAGAAGAGACAGTGCATATGTTCTAAAGGAGAGTCTGTACAAGGAGCTGCATAAGACCTGGCCAGGCTACACTACCGGAGACCAGCAACTCCTCAAGAGGATCCTTGTCAGGCAAGACATGCATATTACACTGTATTCCTGTCACAGGTAGCATCACTAATCTGTAATAGTAATCTGTATAAATGCGTAATAATTGCCCCTATATGATAATTGGGCTAAATTACAATGTTTTGGGTAACATTAGATCTTCTCAGCAGAACTGATGGTCTTCCCCACTGTGTTATCCAGTAACTGCTGAATTAATCTAGAGGAAATGCTTCATTTCCAGCAACTACCTTCGGATGATCAAAGCAGAGTAAAATGTTAGCATTGATGCCACTAGTTGAGGTAGTATTTATCTCCATGTCTGTCTGTCTGTCTGTGCAGGAGACTGTTTAAGCCTCCCAGCAACCTCCTATCTGTCCCAGAGACCCAGGTCTCTCCTCTGCGAGACACACCCAACTCCTCTCCGGCGCACTCTCTGAAGCATTCCCTCGCAGAAGACTACACTGACCCTCTGGCTATTAAGAAGCCCCGGATATCTCACCTGACAAGCAAGGCACGCAATGACCGGTCAGAACCACGGTCCATCAAACAGCGCAAGTCTACCATGGTAGGGATGAATGCCAACGAAGTGGACAACAATCGAAGGAACTCACTGGATCCTCAGAAGCTGCTGGACTCCTTGACAGCGGTTTGCGGGCAGGAAGTAGATGTGGTTGAGAGGCTGGAACCGGCGCCCTCTTACATAAAAGACCCCAATAACTCTGAAGCCTTCTCTCAGCCGAACTCTGACCTTACTGCTACTCCTCTAAATGTCCCCCATCTGGAGAGGCGCACAAGAAGAAAGTCTAAGAACAAACACAGGGACCAGGTAAGAAGAGAAGACCTATTATATATTTCCTGCTTCCTTGTTTTTGGCTGTATAACGTGCCCAAGGTGGCAGGTACTCGGAGAAAGTGCTGGTTGTAATGAGAATACATTTTTGTTTTAAGGAGAAGGTGAAGGATAGAGACCGGAAAGAAAAGCGGAAAGGAGAGCGAAATTCAGAAGAATTGGAAAGTCAAGTTTCTGTGGACTGCAAAGGTGAGTTGCTCTTGCTGTGCTGCTGCTCACTCAATGGCAGCTGCAATTCAGACCTTTTTCTAACCAATATAGATATTTGATATTCATTTTTATCAAACATGCGTCCTTCCTATACAACCCCATTGTAACTTCAAACACCATTTTAACCATGATCAATTCATCAAAAACACCCGTCCTTTGTTCTGGTGACTCATACTGCCCTCCTAATATGTGTTTCTATTACTTTTTTTAATGGATTATTTATTTTCAATAAATAAAAAACACGGCCCCTAACACGCATTAGAAGGACAATATCAGTCACCAGAACCAAGGCCGGGTCATGGTTAAAATGAAGTTTGAGTTACAATAGGAGATCCTTATGTTGCGTAGGACACAACAGGTCAGCACCCCTGACAAAGCAGGCATGCCTTAGTATTAACTAGAACTGCACTCTGCCGAGTGCATACTTGCTTGTTGCACACTAGTAGGCCATAAATGGCCTACTAGTGCGCAAGCAGAGCGCGCAAGTACTTTCGACCGCTACAAACGGTCAAATCTCAGTTTCTGCCTCTATGTATATGTCATTTGTAAGTTGATTAGCGGTATACTGTGGTTACTTTGCGCCCTATGCACCGTCCCAGCCTTTTCGATGCGTATGCACCGTCCCAGCAATGACTAATGACTAGACATACGTATACATATACATTATACTATATAGAGTATGTAGTTGTAATTTGATTAGCAGTATACTGTGGTTACTTGGTGCCAAAAAGTGACAGCCATCTTTTTCAACCATTTTTATGTGTATGCAAATCTGTGCCTGGTTTGCTGGGACCAGATTACACATTACGTCATCGTTCAGAGCTGGGACCAGAGTACATGGTGTGTATGACTAGCTCTCAGTGATGAAGTAAGAGAAATGGTCATCTGTGTAATCTGTCCCAGCAGACCAGGCACAGATTTACAAATTACAAATTTCAAATTACAACTACATATAGAGTATGTAGTTGTAATTTGATTAGCAGTATACTGTGGTTACTTCGTGCCAAAAAGTGACAGCCGTCCTTTTCAACCGTTTTTATGTGTATGCAAATCTGTGCCTGGTTTGCTGGGACCAGGTTATCGTTGAGAGCTGGGAAAATTGTTTTTTATAAAGCTATAATTCACACCATGCAATGGTGTATATTGTGATTATATCACATCTAAGGGGGGAACAACACCCCTTAGCTGTGATATAATCACACTATAGTATACCATGGCTTGTAGTGAGTTATTGCTTAATCAACATTTCCTTGTCTTGTCAGAGCCCAGTGGAATGTTCTATGACTCCAGTGTTCTAAAAGCATCCGATGACATGACAGACTACTTACTGTAAGTGTTCCGTCTCCAATTATCTTTTAAATTAGTTTTCATGTACATCAATGCCAGGCCAAAGTGTGTGTCATAGAAAGCCATAATAATATCAGTAGTACCTGCACATAGCTTTTTGGTGATATTGAATGTATGGTCGTCGAATATCGATAGTTCGTTTAACTTTAAACAACAGAATGGTGGATGGTGTCAGATTTATATTACATTATATTTATATTTGTATGAACTATTATATTATTTGTAAATGGGGGAGAATTTGGGGAACCTTTCCCCAAACAATTGGGGACAGGTTGTTCTTTTGGACCACAAACTCATCTAATTTGTCGAGAACACAGTTGGCCCTTTTTTGATGCTTTTGATGTTTGTAATGACCGACTTTTTCACCTCAAGAATATCTGTTCTCAGCACAAAATCTCTTTTGTCTTTTAGGAAGTACACCGTGATCTGCAGTCACGACCAGAGACAGAGCTACAAACAGGACTTTATTGAGGAATACAACGAGTACAGAAGTTTACATGCGTGCATCGACAGTATGACACGCCAGTTCATGGCTCTGGACGTGCAACTCAAAAAGCTTCGTCACGGTTCACATAAATACAAGGTAGACTAGTGGTTCCCATTCTTGACACCCAAAAGTTAAATTGTATGTCTCCCCGGCCCCAAATTAGTGATGTGCCGTGGAATGTACTGTATATAACAGCAGTGTTTAAAATGGTGACATGATGGCTTGTATTAACTTTCATGTTTGATTTATTCACAGACGGTTCATAATCAGATTCTTCAAGAATATCGCAAAATTAAAAAGGTAATACTGAAATGTTCATGACAACGTTGATTGAATTCTTTTTGACAAATCACATGACAAAAGCACACAATAGTCAAAAGGATTGTGTGCGGCACCATATTTTCACTGTGGTCCAGTGATGAGAAAGATGGGTGGAAAATTGGGGGAAACTACAATGAATGAAAATGATGTACTGTTGCATATGTGATGAAAACAAAATGTTTAATTCTTTTTTTTTTTACCCTTACAGTCGAACCCAAACTACAACGAGGACAAGGTCCGCTGTGAATATCTGCACAACAAACTGGCTCACATCAAAAAGATCATATCAGAATATGACAAAAGCAGCTCTGAAAAGACGGCTCATGAAGGGTCTGCCTCGCAAAGTGTTTCACCAACTCATTCTGGCTCATCACAATGAAACGCTGCTGCTTACGGCTTCTGAACGGAATCCAAATTCAGATGGAATTGCTGTTGGCACACATGGTCACACGGATGCTAATGGCCTAAAGGAGGTTATGTGTGATATCTGTCAAGCACATAAAGTGGTATTGTACATACCGGTACTGTAATGCAGAGAGACCTTCTCTCATGGACAAGCCTGGGCCAACGATTGAGATCAACATACGTAGACATGCTGCGGTCACTGCCAAGGATATTAAAAGTGATTTTATATAGTTGCACATGAGGTGTCAGGGAACAGAATAGAAACACAAGCAGGGAACCGTCTCGTTTCCCAGCTCATAGGCTCACATCCATACTGTTATTTTTAGATGTGAACATAATCAAAACCTCTGCCTGCCACAATGTTATTATCCAAATCAACTTTTACATGATTTGGAGCTTTCTACTGTCGGTACGTTGTCAAATGGTAGAAAATGGAAACTTTATTTTGTATTTTATTTGTATTTATTTATTTCATTTTTTAATTGATGCTTTTATTTTCAATTGGAATTTACAAAAAACATGCTATGCATACTGTAGCTTCCTAGTCCTGTCTCAACTAAGGACCAGGTGGGTGAACCAGTCTACCAGGTATTGCCACAGATGGTGTTTAAAAAAGGCCATTAATTTTGAACAAGTTTTAGCATTGTTCTGCTTACTCATGAATGTGTTTTTATTGTAATAACAAAAGACTGTTATATTGAAGCATATCTGAAGTTCTGAACTCAAAGATGCCATCAGGGAATTTTCAGTATTATAAGCTGCACACAGCTGATCTGTTTTTGTTTTAAGTTTTCTGCAAAGAATTTATTTGGCTCCAGAACTTCTGTTAAGTGAAAAAAGTGAGGGAAAATATTTTGCAAATGCATTTGAAAAGTATTGCATGCTGTCTACTCTGCTGAATTATGATCAGTTCATCAGACATTTTGTCTGTTTATCGTATTAAAATAATTTATAATACTATGTTTGTTTTAATTAATGTATAAACAAATTTATGGTTTGTTCTTTCCCCCTCAGTTAACTTAATTATCTGGCTGTGTAAACATGTCATGGCTGCCTAGTATGGTAATGACATTACAAGCCAGAAAGCCCTTTTCCTCCAGCTGTCTACCCAGAGTGCAGCTCCTCTGCGCTTCTCTGGGTGGTGTCACTCTTGAGCTAGTCCACAAAGGTCAAGCCTTCTTCTTCCTCTTAAGGCACTGCTCTGCTTTGGTCCCCCCCACAGTGCAGTCGAGTAGGCGTCAAGCTGAGAGTGTCGGACACAGTGGCCAACAAGACAACGCTTCTTGACCTTGTCCATCGCTCTCTGCATGCTGTTGTAGAGGTACGTTCTGCATACCGCACACTGTCTTGCCACACATAGATCAAGGACGGTTCCTTCAGTATGTGAACTAACAAAGCTAATAGAGCATGCACCTCCACTCTAGCCCAGGTGCTATGATTCCTGAATAAGATCCCTGTGATCGAAACATTGAATCAATAAACCAGTGGAGCTGAGTTTTTCATACCAGTGTTGCGGACTCTTTCTTCAGTATGCGGGCATATCAGTCTTCTAATACTTCTTGGCCTTCGTGTGAAAGGTCAATGTCTCAGAGCCGTAGTTAGAGTGCAACTGAATCTATTGCGGAGAGAAACATTGACCTTTTGACTCTTGTACTGAGGGCCGATGCCCGATGGTGGTCACACTTTCTTCATGCTGTGGCCCCAGTGCCCCACCAGTCTCCGTCTGGTCCAGGTCCTTCTCACTGGAGTTGACAGAGGCTGGCAGAGTGGCAGTACGTGTGCAGGATGCACACAACAGAGCGGACAAATGTTGAATGGGATAAACGGGTGTTTATTTTTGTAAATAGTAGTAAGAGTATAGTAACGCCAAGAGTACAGTAGGTGGCGGTAATGCACAGATATGTTTACCAACCGCCAATAAACCCAATAAGAAGAAGAAGAAGAATCTCAATGATTGGATGGTCTGGTACTTCTGACCCCCGTAGGCTTCTGTAACTGGTCGCTCTCGCTAAAGGTGCTAGATTGTAAACATTGACAACTTCGCTGGGTGATTGTCCTTCCTTGAACTTTGTGACACTTGCAGTTGCGACATTATATCATGAATGACAGTCGGACTGAATCATGTGGCTAATTTGGTAACGTGCGTGGTTTCTGGAAACAGCTGAGGTATGGTAACTCACTTTATGCTAAAAGTTATGCTAACCAAAATGACAGATCAGATGCACTGAATGGCAGTTACATTCTATGATGTAATTAAATATGTAATATTGATGACTTGGTGTTAAACGTACGTTTAACACCAAGTCATCAATGGCTTTTGTTACCATACTGATAGTATACAACTTATACAAGAGTTGTGTTTATAACCTTGAAATGTACTGTAATTCTGCAAACTGTTAAATACTTCAATCAATCATAAGACATTGAAAGATGTTCAGAATGTAAATGTATCTTCTCCAGGAAAACAAGGACATGGATGGACTGTAACTTGCATTTGAAGTAGTGTTTTTGTGTGAAGAGAGAGGGCAACCACATTCCAGTAGGCCTACCAGACGTCTCTACTCTGTGCATGGCTGGGAATTTCCACAGAAGGCTGTGTCTGAGGACAGCTCTAAGATTCCTGAGTTGTCACCACAGCCTCTCAGCTCCGGCCACTGTTAGACCTCTCCGCACACTGCCTCTTGCACCCGCCTTAGGGCAGCATGGAGTTGAGTATCGGATGTTCCATGCTGGGACAGACAAGCCTTTGCTGTCCCCAGCTGCAGCCCCCGAAAGGCTACCTTTCTCCATAGTAACTGAAGAGGATTTGACCTTCTTTGGGAAACTACTACCAGGCAGAGCTATTACTGACCCAGATCTGCTTGAGACTAATAATGTGGACTGGCTGAAGTCAGTGAGAGGTGAGGTATTAAGAGCTTCATTCATCTCACTCACTGCCACTACAGCTGAAGCTTCATTCTGTAGCGTTGACTAATAATTATGCTGACGCTCACAGTTGTGTCAATGTGTCACCTGCAGGTTTCAGTGAGGTTCTGTTGAGACCTCAGACTACAGAGGAAGTGTCTCAAATTCTCAGGTAAAGGTGGTAAATGCCTAGATAAATAGATTCATTAACCAATGAAAACCGAGAAAGTCATTTTAGTTTTTAGCGTTGGCTATTCAATAATAGTAGATGTACAAGCTTGCAGTGTGGCACAAAGTGACACGCTGTGAGCTTGTACATCTATGTTTGAATTAACCTGACTCCGCCAGGTTGCGGCAACTGGTGAACTCAATAGTTCACCTGTTCATCTCTGCCTGAGAGTTCCCAGACTCTCCCTCTTAGAGTATATATTAAATATATTCATTATACTCTAAGCTCTCCCTGCTGCCAGAATGCAAATGTTGTCCAGCAGGGGGAGTGGTTTCACCAGGCTATGTTTGAATAGCCAACGCAGGAGTTCTTGAAAGAACTACTTTGAAGGTTTAGAAGGCATTTGTAGAATCGGCTTCAAGTGTTATTGGGTTAACTTGGTATGGTTATAATACTTTGTATGTGTTTTCTTCCTCTAATCCAGGTACTGTAACAGTCGTAACCTGGCGGTAAACCCCCAGGGGGGGAACACAGGGCTGGTGGGAGGCAGTGTACCAGTCTATGATGAGATTATTGTCTCCACCGCTCTCATGAACAATGTCCTTTCCTTTGATAGTGTTTCTGGTATGTCACTTTCTAGTCCTCAGATCTCTCATGACAACATTTCTTCTTCTTCTTGTCCTCCTCCTTCTACTGTTGTTGGTAGAACTTGAAAGGGAAACTCTTTAGCTTGATCACTGCAGATCTGTCAATGATGCAATTTATGTAGAAATGTGACTGCATGGTCGCACGCAGAAGATTACCTGTTAAAAAAGAACATTTAACTGCAGAGGTGGTTGTGACTCGTAATATGCAAAATGTTTAGGTTTACAGTTGTTTTAGGTTTGTAGTTTTGTTCAGGAAGGATGGCATTTATTGGCATAACACAGTGTATTTCTTGCCTGTCAGGTATTCTGACATGTCAGGCAGGTTGTGTCCTAGAGAACCTTTCTCTTTATCTGGAGGACAGAGACTACATCATGCCACTGGACCTAGGTGCTAAAGGTAGCTGCCAAATCGGGGGCAACGTGTCCACTAACGCAGGAGGCCTCCGCCTGCTCCGGTATGGCTCTTTAAGAGGAACTGTGCTGGGTCTGGAAGTGGTGAGTGAACCAAATAAAATATGGACAGAGAGAGACGGAGGATGAGAGATTATGCCATTCAAGGTTTAGACAGAAAGACATACTGTAAGGAATATTTAAGTACTACCGGTATATACAGTATATTGATAGAAAATAAATGGCTGATCTACATACACACAATGATAGTGTTGTGTGTTTTAAAAGGCACACGAGTTATATGTGGTGTATATACTTGACTTGATTGTCTACATGTGCCTTTGTCCAGGTTTTGGCAGATGGGCAGTTGCTGGACTGTTTGGCCACTCTGAGGAAAGATAATACAGGATATGACCTCAAACAGCTCTTCATAGGGTCAGAGGGCACACTGGGGCTCATTACGGCCGTGTCCATTCTGTGTCCACGGAAACCCAAATCTGTGAACGTGGCATTTCTGGGTGGGTTTTCATCACTGTGTCTCTAAGATCTGTCTGCAAAATGTGAAACCATTATTGTCTGGTCTTGAAAATCGAGACAAACTAAATTAGTCTACAAGTCACTCCAGAAATGGACACCTCACGTAACAGTACTACAAAATATATTGGATCCTAGCAACTAGCAAGTGATTCCAAACAGAAACAAATTGATACTGCTAAGGTAGCATTTGAAGTCAGAAAGGAATTAAAACAATCCTTGTAATTAAAGTAAAAGTTAGCATAATATTTATGATCAATCAAATTGATTAGTTTGATTAACTGTTAAAGTGGAATTGGAATTCGCAGTCCATTTATGCTGTTCAAACAACATAGCATGTCTGTAATTTGTAGATATCACAAGTACTCAAGCCCATAAAAATAATCAGACACACACAAAAGTCCAGGGTTGGTTTCTCCAGAAGCCCTTGAACATAGGATGGAAGACAGTTGATTATATTAGCTAAACAATGATTATTGTGTAATTTGATAGGTTACTTTCATATCACACCATATGCACTCCTTTTTTTTGTGATCAAGTTTTAATTTTTTGTTAAAAAAGGGGTTTCCCCCCCCCCACCCCACAGGTTGAACAGCGAACAGATAAAAATACATCAAAAACAATTAAAGCAAGACGGGTACTTTACCATTGGAAAAATAAAAGAAGAAAAGAAAATAACAGTCATCAGAGATGTTGCAACATATGCACTGATGCACTGTAACATTCACCAACAAAACATTAATACATTTTTATCGATGTGGGAAAAATAGTGTAGATGTGATGTTATGAAAATGATGAATGAAATTTCAGTCACCTGATGTCGGTCTCAGATCTCAACTGCACGTAAGATGTCCATGGTAATGACTTTTTATAATGTATAGAGGGAGAGAATCCATCAAGTGTTCATTCATCTCTATTTTGTTATCAGGCTGTGAGACCTTTGAGCAACTGCTACAGACGTTCCAGCTGTGCAAAGGCATGCTGGGAGAAATCCTCTCGGCCTTCGAATTCCTAGACAGTGAATGTATGAGACTGCTGAATACACACTTGAAACTACACAATCCCATTTCAGGTAATACATGAAATACACAATTTATTATTCATGCTTTTATCTCATCATATTTAGACTGCTGTAATTCCCTATACTCACTGAGTGCTAATTTATTCGAAGAATAGTGATCATATCACACCCATCTTAGCTGCTGTCAACTGGGAAGATTATCTCTTGTTATCAAGTTCAAAGTGCAGTCAGGGAAAACGCAGACGAACAGGCAAAAGAATAGTAACTAGAACTGCACTCTATCGAGTGCCTACTTGCTTGTTGCACACACGTAATTCCCCTATTTAATAAACTAGAGGTTCGGGCCCATATATGGATATCTCTGTAGCTGGATGGTCTTCCCATTAGCCAACTTTAATATAGGATACTAAAGTGTAGTCAGCAAATGAATGTTTCAAAAGATTGGCTTCAAGTTGAATGCTTGCCAACTAAAGAAATATAGCAGCCTAACAAAAGTTAATCTAATGCCTCTGAGCATTGGCTTGCAGCTTCATTGTTGCACAGCGTAAATCCTTTAGCTTTTTATTTTTTTATTTTTACCCTTCATTTATTTGTCCAGGGGAGGTTTGCTCAGCACAAATTACTGTTTTTTTTTTCAGCAAGCCCTGCTTCGCAATCACACAGACACACTTTCGAACCTGAGAACTGCAGAGTAGAGAGTACAACCACAGTTTTATACTGTACTGTTTGTACCACTGAGCATCTCCACTGGAGCATTGCTGAAGAGCGCTGAACAAGGACTCACTCTAAACACTGCTATAGCCTATAGAGAGGTAAGCTCTTGGTCTAGTGGAAAGGGCATGAAAGTGATCCTTCCTGGTTGCTTTTCCAATGGTTTTCAAAATGAGACTGACAGAGTCATCGTAATTGAGGACTTTTGAAGCCTGATTTGCATAGGTACGGTGTATATATATTTCTTCACAGTTTAAGGAATTTGCCATGCTCTGCTGTGATATAATGCATCATTGCGTCAATCCAATGATTGTGCATTTAGTGACTAGAAAGTATTATTGATTTCATATTTACATTTAATATTGGCTGATCACAAATCACGATCACTGGTGATCAATTTGGAACTTGCCTATATCTCAGTCTAAAACATGCTTTAGTAGCCTACTCACATGCCACCCTCTTATGTCCGGTCCATCTTGCAGATTGTCCATTCTATATTGTAATAGAAACGGCTGGATCCAACGCCTCGCATGATGAGGAAAAGCTCCACAGTTTCCTGGAGGAGGCGATGACATCATCACTAGTTACTGATGGTACTGTGGCAACAGAAGACAGTAAAATCAAGGTAACGTGTGTACTTTTATCATAGAGTTATATATACTCTAAGACTTTTATGTGCCGTCTTCCTGTTTGCAATGTCTTTCTTGCATAGTCCATTTTCATAGTGAAATGGACTGCTACACGAGACTGTTAATCAACAATGTCAATCTTTCTTTTAATGTTCATCTGAATACAGAGACTAAAGCTGGCTTTCCCCTTTTTATTCTCTATTTTATTCATTCTCCCTTTTTATTCAGTTGAACTCTTTCTTTATTTTGTTTCTTTGCTTACCTTTCAACTTTGCACGTTCACTTAACATACCGGTAAATCACATTTCATTCAGCGCCAAATGGACGTCTTGACGCTTTTGGCTCTTAAACAAGTGTATTCATGAATACATTTGATGGGTGGATGTTCTTGACTTGTTCATGTTCATGCAGGGTCTGTGGTCGATGAGAGAGCGGGTCACAGAGGCTCTGACTCACGATGGCTTCACCTACAAGTATGACATCTCCCTTCCTGTGGACAGGATCTACGACCTGGTAACTGACATGAGGGAACACCTAGGGGGCCGTGCCAAGAGTGTGGTTGGATACGGTCATGTAGGTAAGAAAACTCTGAATTATTCATTCATTTTTCATGTTTTCAAAATATGTTTGAGAACCACTGTTTTAAATCCTAAGTAAGACTTAGAAAACAACTTGTGTTTTATAGCTGTTGATATAGCCAAAATCTAAATTGACACAGATGCTTTCCTGGTTTTAATGGGATAAATAGCATAGTGGACAGGAAAGTACCATAGTAGACAGGAAAGTAGGAGCTAGGGATTGAGATGACACATGAGTTGGATTCAAACCCATGATTTCCTGGTCTATGACATGTGCAGTACAGTATACTTACCAGCTAGTGTAGCTACTATGACACCACAGTTTTTGTCATTCACTTCTTTTTGTCATCTCTTTCTGTAGGCGATGGCAACCTCCACCTGAATATTACCTCCCCTGCCAAAGACCTTTCCCTCCTGGCGGCCATCGAGCCCTTTGTCTATGAGTGGACGGCGGGTTGCCAGGGCAGTATCAGCGCTGAGCATGGATTGGGTCTGAAGAAGAGGAACTATATCTACTACAGTAAACCCCGCCAGGCTGTGGCTGTGATGGGAAACATCAAGGCCATGTTGGACCCCAAGGGCATTCTCAACCCTTATAAGACCCTGCCAGACAACCTGAAATTACCCTGATATATTTTTGAGAGGCGCTAGCCCCTCCTATGCCCAGCTTTGTGTGTTTGTGTGAGTAATAGCGATGATTTGATTGGCTGATCACCCCATAGCGATGATTTGATTGGCTGAGCAAAGTACATATTGAGGATAAAAAGTGAAGACGCAAATTGCGATTGGCCAGAATATGATGATGTATGATGACAAGAGCACCCCTCACTTCACAAGGGTGTGAGTAAAGAAATCTGGAAAAATAATGGTATGACCCTTTGGCTAATTAATGTGATTAGAATCAGAAATTAGAGGGATAATGATAAACATATATTTTAGTTTAATAATTACTTAATCAGCGGCCATCTGCTAATCAGAAAGTCCTCAAATCACCTCCCAGCCCGCTCATATCTGTGTGTCGAAGTGTCCCTGACTCCCTGATGAAGACATTTACGCCCCCTGAGTTGCCCCCTGAGCACTCGTCATGACCATCTGAGCAGCCATCAGCTGGTGAAGCAGGAACTGAATTTCCCCGGCAGGATTAGCAAAACTCTGCTCCTAATCTTAACCCTTCCTATTGCAATTCAGCACAGCCTTGTGTAAAAAAATAAATTACATCAGGTTAGGTTCAATCACAGTCTGTCTATGGTCTATTCGGTCCATCTTCATTTTCCAGTGTGAGGATGAGACCTCGGTACGACAGTGGTTTGAGTAATCACTAATTAGACTCCGGTCAGCGAATCTGTTTGAGGTTTTACTTCTAAAGCACATGGTACAGGGTATTCAGAGTTGAATGTGTGTGTGTCAACAACATCAACCTTTACAGTAGGTCCTTCATATAGTGCAACATGTTAGCATCAGAGGCTGACGTGTTGTGCAGCTGTTCTTCACACAGATTCCTTGTGACACTTGCTGTCATGTATCTGTCTGTAAACAAGCGTTGTTTTTCATCCAGAAACAGAAACAGGTTAATGGAGTGGGGAGCTACATAGCAAGAGAGACAGGAAGGGCAGGTTAAAGTGGGCTCCTGTGGATAAAAGTAATAATCGTCCCAATCCTCAGCAGAAAACCTGTATGGTTGTACTGTCATTCTGGCGTTTTGGGAAGCTTAGCCTTTCCTTTGGACGGGGCACCAGTCGGTTCAATCGGTTGGAACTTGGTCGGCATCACCTGTACGGGTGGGTCAGCGTGCTGGATGGTGTCCTGCAGGTGGCTCATGTGCAACTCCGTGTGGTCCATGATCACACCGCTATCCTTGCCCTTTCTCTCCTCCTGGTCCTGCGCCGACTGTGATGCAGCTGTCTTTGGCATGAAGTTTTCTTTAAAGACCCTTTCAATCTTGTATCTGCTCTGGAATCCCAGCCACAGTATGTGCTGACGAAGTGGGTCACATCCGGGTGCTTATTGATGAAGTACACGTCGCTAGGAAACAGGAACTCCCGTTCCAAGTTGATACAAGGCACCGCCATCTGCTCCAGGAACTCCTTCACGTTTGATGACAGAGTTCAGAACTCGATTCAGAACTTTGGCAGGCACCCCTATATGTGGACTGTAGGTGTTTTCAGGATACAGCACATCTTCACCACCCAGTTTCCCTGACCCAACCGTGCCACCTGCATGCTTGATGCAGCGGAGTACTGAGGTGGAGTCTGTGCCCTAGCCCAGAATTCTTGGTCTGCCAGAGGTCGTGTTGGACCAGCTGCTACAGGTGGTGTTGGGACTTGGGAGCTGGGAGCTGGTCTGCCAAGAGCTTGTGCCCTAAATGTGCAAACCCACCTCACAAAACAATAAGCATGTTATAAAGGACACAATGTGGCCTCCCTGTAGATTTCTGATGTCATGTTGTTGATGTCAATCTTGACCAAATATAGAGAGACACAAAAAACTGGCAAAGACATATATGGTTATTGTGTTAAGTTTTCAACCTTACATGTTTGGCTGAGTCTATGTCACACCTTGTATGCAAAGCTATATAATTATTATGCTAAATATCATCTTTCATAATTATAGAAATTATTCCAATTGTTTTGCTGGATTGTTTATTTCTTTGATGTCAAACATGGATCCACAAAAACCGCCGCAACTTCCTAAGAAACCTATGATTTACATATGTGGAGAATGCCACACTGAAAATGAAATCAAGGTCCGTGAGCCCATCCGATGCAGACATTGTGCCTACATAATTATGTACAAGAAAAGAACAAACAGATTGGTGGTTTTTGATGCTCGGTGAAGAGGGAGACAGTGCCGTTGATCATGTTACGACATGTGTTGCTGTCAGAGGATACTGAGGCCTCGACACAAGTGTTGATTGTGAAGTTGGTCGCATCAGCAGTTATCCAAAAAGGTGGAGGATACAACAGGATGTGTCTAATGACTGGGCTTCATTTCTTATGCCTGAAGATATAATGATGATGAATGATGCCAAATTCTCTTCACTGACTGTTTTCAATGAGCGGCACATGGAAAAAAGAGACCAAACCCATACTTTTAGTATACAACACATTGAGCAGGGCACTGCAGGGAGTTGAACCCCGTTCCGGTAAACCAGAAGTACCAGTACCAGTGCCTTAGCTTTTGTGTATTCAACTATTTGGGTAACATGTGAGCTTTATCCTCTAATTCATGGGCCTGGATTTTTTTCCAAAATTTCAAAAAACCCATCGTTTTTTTATTTTTTTATTTTTTTTTCAAATCCTCAAAAATGATGAAAAACGGCGTGCTATAGTATGCCGTATGTGCTATAGTATGCCGTACGATATGGGCTATAGCCCATGGTCCAAAATGATGAGAAACGAGGATAACTTTTATTTTCAAAATTTCAAAAAACATGGGCTATAACCCATCGTTTTTTTCATTTTTGTCAAATCGTCAAAAATGATGAAAAATGGCGTGCTATAGTATGCCGTACCATATGGGCTATAGCCCATGGTCCAAAATGATGAGAAACGAGGATAACTTTTTTTCCAAAATTTCAAAAAACATGGGCTATAACCCATCGTTTATATATGATATGATATAGGATATGGATCAGATCTAAACTAAGCCCTGGAACAAAATTCAACACAACGATGTATGAATCCTCGTGTGTTAATTTCCAGTGTGGTATTGAACACCTACTGAATAGTAGGCCAATGATGCCCTCTGCTTAAATAGTGCTGCTGTAATACTGGATATGAATATGGATTCATCTTTCATCCTGCAGATTAGAAACCTATGTAGTCCAGACAGATTTAATTAAAAAGTAGCAATGGATTCTTAGTGTAACTGAAGACAGAACATTTAAGAAATGGTAGTCTTAAACATCAGAATGAACTTTTTTTTTTTTCCCCCAACACAACAGAAACAAAACAGAAAGAGCATTGGTATTCTTAAAATAGTATAGCCATACATTAGTTTGAATGGGTAGAGACAGGCCCCATTCCAATACTAGTAGAGTGGCTGTACTTGTCATCCACAGGTCCACGGTTCAAATCCCACATTATTCATGTGTCTCTGTGATGCTTTGCTTTGCACACTGACTTTCAGAAGGACAACTTTAAAGCAGCACAGAAATTCCCCATGATTGTGTGCCTCAGTGGGCCAACGGATAAGTCAAATGATATCCGTAGTATACCTAGTAGAAGTGTGCCGGTTCGAACCCCGACATACTCAAATCTTTACTGACACTTTGCATTCCACACTAACATCAACTAGCACAGAAAATCTGTGTTGTAGTAACCAGCAGTTAGCTCAGTGTGATGAGTGGCTGTACTTGTCATCCACAGGTCCACGGTTCAAATCCCACATTATTCATGTGTCTCTGTGATGCTTTGCTTTGCACACTGACTTTCAGAAGGACAACTTTAAAGCAGCACAGAAATTCCCCATGATTGTGTGCCTCAGTGGGCCAACGGATAAGTCAAATGATATCCGTAGTATACCTAGTAGAAGTGTGCCGGTTCGAACCCCGACATACTCAAATCTTTACTGACACTTTGCATTCCACACTAACATCAATTAGCACAGAAAATCTGTGTTGTAGTAACCAGCAGTTAGCTCAGTGTGATGAGTGGCTGTACTTGTCATCCACAGGTCCACGGTTCAAATCCCACTGTCTCTGTGATGCTTTGCTTTGCACACTGACTTTCTTGAATAAAAAATAAAAACTCAAAAGCACCAGGAGACATCTGCTGAATGCCCCAAGGTGCCTTGGCTCAATGGTGTGGAGAGCTTGACCCGTTGCCTCTGCTACATACAGTTGGCCGGTTCAAGTCCCATGTCATGACATCAAGGTGCTGGGAAGGACCATCGGGAGACGGTGCTCTCCCCCTGTTTCCTGAAAAGTAACAGTTGGGGGTTATGTCTGAAAGAACCCTGTCCACCTAAAATTTTACAGATAAGAATTAGGTCAAACGTTTAAAAATAAAATACTAATGCATTTTCAAAAAAAAGTGAAAATGATGAAAAAACGACATTGCGGAAATTGCGGAAATGGTAATTGCGGAAATTGCGGAAATGGTAATTGCGGAAATTGCGGAATTGCGGAAATGGTAATTGCGGGAATTGCGGAAATGGTAATTGCGGAAATTGCAGAAATTGTGGAAATGGTAATTGCGGAAATTGCGGAAATGTTAACTTCATGGTTTTCGTAACGATTTAAAAAACAAATGTGAAAATGATGAAAAAACGACATACTATAGTTCAAAAGGTTAGCTGGACAGGGTTCTTTCAGACATAAGCCCCAACCGTTACATCTCAGGAAACAGGGGGAGAGAGCACCGTCTCCCGATGGTCCTTCCCAGCACCTTGATGTCATGACATGGGACTTGAACCGGCCAACTGTCTGTAGCAGAGGCAACGGGTCAAGCGCTCCACACCATTGAGCCAAGGCACCTTGGGGCATTCAGCAGATGTCTCCTGGTGCTTTTGAGTTTTTATTTTTTATTCAAGAAAGTCAGTGTGCAAAGCAAAGCATCACAGAGACACATGAATAATGTGGGATTTGAACCGTGGACCTGTGGATGACAAGTACAGCCACTCATCACACTGAGCTAACTGCTGGTTACTACAACACAGATTTTCTGTGCTAGTTGATGTTAGTGTGGAATGCAAAGTGTCAGTAAAGATTTGAGTATGTCGGGGTTCGAACCGGCACACTTCTACTAGGTATACTACGGATATCATTTGACTTATCCGTTGGCCCACTGAGGCACACAATCATGGGGAATTTCTGTGCTGCTTTAAAGTTGTCCTTCTGAAAGTCTAGTTACCTTTAAAAAAAAAAGAAAGTCTAGTTACCTTGGAACAGCATATTTTCAGATGAGGGTCCTTGACATGAAAATGTTTGAGAACCACTGACATAGAAACATGAGTTTTTTCAGAAAACTGTCAGGATTTAGAAGGCATTTGTAGAATTGTCCTCAGGTCTAATCCTTTTTTCTCCCACGTGGAAAGCCAACATCTTAACCACTACGACAATTAGAGTTATCCTCGTTTCTCATCATTTTGGACCATGGGCTATAGCCCATATCGTACGGCATACTATAGCACGCCGTTTTTCATCATTTTTGAGGATTTGAAAAAAAATGACAAAATGAAAAATACGATGGGTTATAGCCCATGTTTTTTGAAAATTTGAAAAAAAAAAGTTATGCTCGTTTCTCATCATTTTGGACCATGGGCTATAGCCCATATCGTACGGCATACTATAGCACGCCGTTTTTCATCATTTTTGAGGATTTGAAAAAAAATGACAAAATGAAAAAAACGATGGGTTATAGCCCATGTTTTTTGAAAATTTGAAAAAAAAAAGTTATGCTCGTTTCTCATCATTTTGGACCATGGGCTATAGCCCATATCGTACGGCATACTATAGCACGCCGTTTTTCATCATTTTTGAGGATTTGAAAAAAATGACAAAATGAAAAAAAAACGATGGGTTATAGCCCATATTTTTTGAAATTTTGAAAAAAAAAGTTATCCTCGTTTCTCATCATTTTGGACCATGGGCTATGGCCTATATCGTACGGCATACTATAGTGCGCCGTTTTTCATCATTTTTGATGATTTGACAAAAATGAAAAAATGAAAAAAAAGATGGGTTATAGCCCATGTTTATGAAATTTTGGGAAAAAAAGTTATCCTCGTTTCTCATCATTTTGGACCATGGGCTATAGCCTATATCGTACGGCATACTATAGCGCGCCGTTTTTCATCATTTTTGATGATTTGACAAAAATGAAAAAAAAATTGAAACAACCAAAAGTGTCAAATAATGGTTAGAAGCTGTTTTTCAACAACCAAAAGTGCGCAATTCCGCAATTTCCATTTGCGCAATTTCCGCAATTCCGCAATTTCCGCAATTACCATTTCCAAATTTCCGCAATTACATTTCCGCAATTCCGCAATTTCCGCAATTACCATTTCCGCAATTTCGAAATTTCCATTTCCGCAATTTCCACAATTCCGCAATTTCTATTTGCGCAATTTCCACAATTCCGCAATTTCCGCAATTACCATTTCCGCAATTACATTTCCGCAATTCCGCAATTTCCATTTCCGCAATTACCATTTCCGCAATTTCGCAATTTCCATTTCCGCAATTTCCACAATTCCGCAATTTCCATTTGCGCAATTTCCGCAATTCCGCAATTACCATTTCCGCAATTACATTTCCGCAATTACCATTTCCGCAATTTCCATTTGCGCAATTCCCGCAATTCCGCAATTTCCGCAATTACCATTTCCGCAATTTCCGACACTGTGGAGGACCATCTAGAGGTCCTTTGTTGTCTATTCTGACACACAGCCTCTTTGGACACAGTTGTCAGTAGCTTCAGTGGAATTGTTCATTTGTTTACTGGACAGTGTGACAATTCATGAATTGAGTGGTAACATATATTTCCTTTTAAACATACAAGTGGACATACGGTGAGCCAGCCAGCAGCAGCGCAGGGATTTGAACCCTGATTCTAGCGATGTTAGAATTATGTACCGACGACAACTGCTTGTTTTCTGACATCACCATCCGTACTTACATGTATAGTAGCCTTAGTAGGGAGGAGTAACCTGTGTTGCAGTGGCTTGATAAAGAACCGTCCAAAGCACCAACTCTAAATATTACACTAGTTGGCAGCATGCTGAACAAACAGTAAACAGTAAACAGAAAAAAACGATGGGTTATAGCCCATGTTTTTTGAAATTTTGAAAAAAAAAGTTAGCCTCGTTTCTCATCATTTTGGACCGTGGGCTATAGCCCATATCGTACGGCATACTATGGCACGCCGTTTTTCATCATTTTTGAGGATTTGAAAAAAATTAAAAAATTAAAAATTAAATAATGCTGGTACATGTAACAGTGCAGTAAATATTTTATTACATATAAAAAAGACAAAACATTTGTTTTTAAACAAAAACATCTCTTGTGAAGAAATGCACCTGTAACGTCTACATATTGTCCTTTTTTTTTAATCTTTCCTGAACAAAACAGGATTTTCAAACATTTTGGGCAACTCATACAGCATGGCATGATGGGAGATGAGAGGAGCAGACAAGAGACCCAGCTCTCATACTGTAAAAAACAGAAGTCTATACACACCAAAAAGAACTTATAAAATACTCAGTCTGACCCCTAAACAGTCTTTCCTTCACTCCTTCCTCCTGTCATAGATGCCAACAACACTGGTCATCCACAGTGGAAGAGGGATCTTAATGTTTATACTACCAAATACATACATCTGTACAAGTTATATATTCTTATTCCATTATAATATATACAGTTAAAAAGTCTTATCTTCCTATTGGCTGGTACATCCGTCTATCCCAGGACAAACACCCAGAAGGAGGATTCCAATTGGTAATATTTATTATTCCCGTTTACATACAGTAATGCTTTCTTCTGATACAGCTCATAAAGTAGGTAAATTACCCCACCCCCTTTATAGTTTTCAAAGTAGTGTTCCCTAATAGTAAATATTAATACCAAATAATGACAATATAGTTAGAGTACATTGTATAGTAAATCCATACTGTATGTATACAGTCAGGTTTCACACACCATCCTATATCTTTTTTTACATATCAGTAGCGTAGTAATTGTAATAGTGATTTAATACATAAATATCACTTATTCTTTACAAACTATGTTTATTTGATTAAATTGGCTCTGTTCCTTTGCAACTCAACATTTTGTGTTGGCTTGCTCTAAGTTGGAAGCTAAATGAACGGAACACATCTGATTGTCTCTGAGCAGAACATCCAAAACAGCATGCCAAAACGATTGGCTGAGGATCAAAGGACGAAACAGGCAGGACATTGTGTGTGTGCGCGCGCGTGTGCGCATGTGTGTGCGCGCGCGTGTGTGTGCGTGCGTGCGTGCGTGTGTGTGTGAGAGGGAGATAGTGTAAAGATGCATACTACACCAGAACAACCAACATCAGTATGAAAAATATTGAGGATATTGCAACACGATGGGAATTTCTGATTGAGGTCTGGAGGTTTGCCCTTTCTAAAACTACTGGGGCTTCACTTACTTCACTGCTGACATAATGAACTAAATTAAGGTGGAAACAACGCAGAACATCTGACGATCGTCTGACCAGTCACAGTAGCCAAACTAGTTTGGTTAGTCACAACCTTTCGGAAGCACAGAACACCCAAGGTTAGTTCTGATCCCGCCCACCCAAACCTCTGAATGATGTCATGTCGTTTTGGACCGGCCGAACCAAACAGACGTTGGTTGTTCTGGTGTAGTATGGATTGGGCTTCAGATGGCCTAACACAGAGCAGTCCCAGTAGGGCATCAAAGTGTTGCAGTGATGTAGTGGTACAATAACATGCCATCCATGTCTCTTCAAACTCAGTAACAGTTCTCAGGTCAGTGCAGACAATGGCAGCAGTCCCCCCGTCCCCCCCCGTCCCCCCTTGTAACAAACATCTGGCTTCATCAGCATAGTACAGTTCCAAACTTCTGTGTGTGACGTGCCGAGTCAAAAGCAGAGGGAAAAGAGGTCAACCACAAAGGATGAAGACTAAAGTTTGACGATTCTTTCCTCTTATCTACCATCAGTCCGACCCACCTATGAATAATTTTCCTTCGGCTAACTTTCTCTCATTTTCTTCTCCGTGGCGAAGTCCTGTTACCCGGGAATTCCCTCTGAACTCCCTCAATCCATTCTCTCCCTTTCAGGACTCCTTGCCCTTCTCCAAAGAGCTGTGGATCTTGTCAAGTGTCTTTTTGATGCGAAGCGCGGTCAGCCTGGCTGAAGGGTTCTGGTACCAACACTCCTTCATCAGCTTCACTAAAGCAGATAAGGTCTGAGAAAGGGGAGGGCAGATACAGATTATATTACACCATTCTCTAAGTGAGCAAAGCATGTAGTGAGAAACCAAGTGTTACAGCTGGGGTAATATTCCACAATAATGACCAGAGAGGAGGTCCATTTGAACTATATATATTTTTGTCTGGACATCTATGGGAAATGGCTGACTCAGTCGCAAGAACAAAACACAATCAATTTAGCTATGAAAACAGGACAGTCCAATAACTGTCACACTCGTCTCACTTCTCATGCACTCCTATGCCAGAGTAATAGAAATACAGGGTAGATATGTTTTGGATAAGTTATATAGCAATGAATATGTTTTTTTCAACTGGGAGTGACTGCATGTGAATGTACACTTACAGCATTACAGGACATAGAAGACAGTTATCTAGTGTGACATAAATGGGAATCTTGTGCATCTCTGTTAAGGAACTCTCTCTCTGACCAACACACCACCCTTGCACGTAAACCATAAGTGACAGAAAAGCGGAAACATGTGTGCCATTGGCCCATTGCTACTTACAGGATCAGAGAACCAGCGGTTAGGGATAAAAGGCCTCTGCTGCTCCACACACACTACCTTCCTCATGTCCTCGAAGCTGGGGTCATTTGGCACCTGATCATAGAACGGAGGCTTGTACTCTTCTACAATACCTGAGATGTCAGAAATAAAGATTTTATTAATAAAGATTCTTGGTAAAAAGAAGACCCCATATCCTGGCCTGGGCCATAGCTCAGTGGTCCAGGCACCTTGGCTGGCAATCCAGTCTGGCTGTGTGCCGCGGGTTCGACTACCGATCCCGACGGCCTTTACTGCATGTCTTCCCCCTATTTCCTGTCAGCCTACCATCTGTCCCTCCATAAATAATATAAAATAAAGGCGAAAGCCACCAAAAAAGGAAAGAAAAGAAGACCCCATATCCACCAGAGGTCTGTAAAAGAAAACAAAACCTGTCATGAAGTTCCTGAACCATGAAGAAAAGCATGGATCTGATTGAGTGGGAAATCTGAACCGTTTAAACTTTGTCAAGCAGTGTCTAGCAATTAAACACTGAGGCACTCATTTATTAATTGAGTGTAAAATCTGCCACAGATTCGAGTGTAGGATTCGTAGTACACCCACGTCGCCACGGCATTTATAAAGTGATCGCAAACAGCTGATCCTTCCTTAATTTCGTTCCGACGTTAATAAATGTGACGGCTGAAATCTATCTGGCACGCGCTGTTTTTGCGACATGAAAACATGCAATACGACCATGGAAACCATGGTAACCCTGGCTGGACTTGTGGCCCAGCTCTCTCAAACACACACAGACACATGCACGCACACGCAACTTGCAACTTGTTGTATCTTAAATAAATAAACCTGCATGAATTAAATAAAGCTGTAGGTCTGTTTCTCCTCTCGCTTCACTTCCCTTGCTGCCCGCCTCACCCCCGCACACACGCACGCACATATCGCAATTTGCAAGCAACTGTCACTGTGTGTTGTTAGTTGTATATTAAATTATTAAAGTATTTTTAATTTAATATACAACAAGATGTGAACGAAAACCTGAACCTGTGAACCATGAATTAAATAACAAATAGGCACACAGCCACACACACACACACACGCTGCTGTTTTGCATAGTTGCTCTTCCTGTCCTGTCTGTCTGTCCGTGACACCGTGACCGACTGACCATGCACGTTCGACAGTCTATTTAGATTGCCTCGCAGTCACTAGTCGCTGCAGTGGCTAGGCTGTCAACTCAACTGTCAAAATATGAATGTGCAGCTAAAACTGTAGCCCCATGTGGCTGGCACTGGTGGAGTGGTGGTGGTGGGCTGGCTGGGTAGCCTATACCTATCTCCGATGCGGTTCCCACTTGCGCTGGCACGGTACATTTGGCATTCGAGCGACGCGTCGGGTTTATTAAACGAGGAGAAGATTGCACATACCGTAACTCCAGAAAGACATTGGCCTGCTGATGTAGATTAGGCTACAGTATACGCTACCCATGCATGTTGGGAGACTCCGCAGCTGCAGCACTGACTGCACTATAGGCTACTTTCCAACGTCCCGTCATGGAAATATTCCAGCACTGATAGCCCAAATCCTTGCATGTATCCACTCATGCAAAACACTGTTTAAATGGCTTAAATCAAGCGCGATTTTAATTGTAAAGTTGGAAATCTCCTACAAATTTCATATGACACAAAGACACATCGTTGATGTATAGGTCTATTCCTTTTTTTCCTTTCTTTTTTTTTTTACATGTAGCCCATATACATACAGTTTTATATTAACATTTTAGGAGTGAATACATATGTTTCGATGCCTGTGGCAGCCTCTCAGATGGTCAAACAATGCTGCTCCGCCGTTCTACGACAGAAAAACAGGTGAGGACAAAGCGTACGACAGCTCCCGACCAGACGTGACTTTTTGTCCTGGTGGAAATGGTAAATGCCGAAAATGTCGGTAATTTCGGCGTGCACCCATATTTTGGCGTACGCACGGTTGATAAATGAGGGCCTGAAGCTTCATCTTAAGCTCAGGTCAGTAATTAATACAAAAGATTAATACATCTTTAACCTGACTCTGCCAGATGGTGGCAGTACCGTGTTCACAAGTTCACAATCCTGGAGGCAGGATTGTGAACTATTTTGAAAAACATTTTAAAATAGTGTAAATAGCTGACAAAAAGCTCACAACGTGCCAATGTATATTGGCTATTTTCACTCTTTTAAAATGTTTTTCAAAAAAAAAAGGTCCAAAATAAAGTTTAGGGGTAAGAGGCAAGAATCAAGATAGGGCCCAAGGGGCCACGACTTTTATTTACAGGTTTCAGATGGACACATGTCTTTCTAATTTGATTTATTTGAAAAAAGAAAAAAAAATCATAGGGTTATAGGCTACAGCAGTTAGAGAATAAACAGAATAAAGTCCCAAGACTCATTTCCATTGTGGTCCTCTAGCACATCAAGCACAGATCTAAGGGTGGCAGCGTCTTAAGGGCCCAGGTAATTTAATTTTTAGGCCCGTTGAGAACATAGATATTAATATAGATGTCTCATTGGCCGCTGCAGTTCATTGGAGCGACCTGTCTCCAACGGCAGGAGGAAGTCAAGCAGAATCTCGGAAGGCAAGTGCTGCTGGGAAAGAGGGAGTCGCGCCTCTGATTGGACTACCGAACGTCCCCTTCCGTTCTCCCGTTTAGCTTCCGCTATGCTTTGCAAGGAATCTCAGGAAAGCTTACCAATGCAATCCAATCATGCATCGCCATTGCCTCCCGACGCCCCAGAGCCAGAAGAGGCGTCTACCTTTATATGTCTATGGTTGAGAACCGGCTGCCGGGCACGGCTGCACTAATAACTTTGGGTCGGGCCTGTCTAGACTTTCAAAAGGGAATCGAAGAGGAAGGAATCAACATATGGAATGTCAGAACAACAATGTCAGCTCCATACATGGAGATCTAAGGGTTTGAGTTTTGAGGTCAGATGTAGAGTTGCTGGCCGGCTCCATATATGCAGATCTAGGTGATAATCCAGTCTTCTCCATGTATGGCTATCTCTCTAGGGTTTGATGAGGTCAGTGTCGAGATCTTCATATATGGAGATGGCCATATATGGAGCATGTCACGTGGCGTGATGGACTGATGGCCATATGATGAAAATAGTAGATTTTAATGTAAGAATCAATAAAAAAAAGTTGAACTTTATTTTTTATTCAAATTGGCTTAAAGAAAGCTTTTGGGGATTTTTTATGCAGCTACGACGTGGTTTATTTCTAACCTATAATTTCAGATAGCGTGCTAAAATGAGTAATACACTGTCTGGATGTCATCTCTTGAGATTAAAAACAGATTAATTCTGAAATCACCGTGCAGCAATGGGAATCAAATGGGTGAATGCAATCAAGATACATTTTTATTCATGCAGGACTCGACATCATCATGCAACACGTTTTCGTTCAAAGGAAGTAATTGTAATTAGATTTTTATGGACTTTTTAAAAATACACACAAATGGAACATCCATTGTTAGGTATACCCATATGATGACCACAGATCTAAAAGTGGTCTGCTTTCTACGATTATCGTACCCCCTAGGTTAGGGTACGGCATCTGCCATCTACGTTCAAGTTCGTGGACAACCGTATACTCCATATATGAAAGTGGCGACCGTCAATTTACCTTTTAGTATTGCTCCGGTTGCTATGGAGAGCCTCCGTCCTAAACAGCTATGGGATTTTTAAATCCAGCTCCTTTGAGCCTCCATTATAACAGGATTTTCAAAGACTTGTATCTCTAAAGCTTCGAGCGCTGTCCATGGTGAGCGATCGTAAATCATTTTTGACTTTGTCTCGCATGCTGCGGACATGTACCGGTAACTGTTTATGACGAGAGCTAACGGCTAACAATCAATATTCTCACAACAACAGCCCCCACCTCACTGAATAACCCTGAAATTAAGGATCGTAGAGTGAGAGCGGACGGGTGGCTTATGTTACCACCTGGCGAGCAATAATGGAGTTAAGGGAGGATGGACTCAGACATAACCATAAACCAACCCAGTTGACCAGAGCCACAGATCCAACCCATTCGAGGGATTCAGACTCGAGGGAGTGCAGTGCCCGACATTATGACTCAGTTATTCGTCAGATTGTTATAACATAGGTGTGAGGGCTGTGTAACAACCCGACTTCTAAATGCGACTCTAGTAGTTAATAGCAGATCTACAAGCTCACAATGAAAGATGACACATTGTGAGCTTGTACATATACAGTAGGTTATTTTAGCTATTTTTGTGGGACATCGTTGTGCAACAAAGCCTGAGACGAATCGATTTAAAATTACACAATGACTCATTGATATAGAATAAAATCCTACTAACCATTGCTGTATGTGCGTCGTGCTATCTCCCACAGCACCAGCCCAAAGGCCCAGATGTCCACTCTCTTGTAGGCATCAAAGCAATCTGTCTGAATGGTCTCGTCCAGCACCTCAGGGGCCATGTAACGCTTGGTCCCCACCTTGGGGTTGTTGCCCACATCCAATAGGTTATCTGCCTGGGAGTGAGTTACAGCTAGACCTGTGTGGAAGCGAACAGGTTGTCAGTGTAGTACAAAAGCATTGACATTTTGATTGGGCAATACAGCAAATGATTGTGTGGCATGTAGGGGTGTGACTGATTTGGGTTATTACTTATTACCTAAGCTGTCACCATCATGTTCAGGATTTGCATGTTTACCCTAGGTTTCAAAGCCATCATTTGAAAATTAGGCTTTATTTAAAGTAAATATATTTTTATGTTATGTACTTTTTATGTACAATTCCTAGGCCTTTCTGTTCATAGGTATAGCTATTCATAATTTGTTTAGTGTTGCTGAAACGTTGATGGGAAGAGACAGCGTAACTCACTTTAATTATGCTGAAATCCTGCATGCTCCACGACTGCAAATGTTTCAATATAAACCCCCCAGTGCTTTAGTTATGGAACTTGATTATGAATGTTCAAGTGCAAGGAGACTGAATGCTACGAGGAGAAGGAGGGATTTCCTTCCTGCTTGCACCGTTATTGGACACTGTCTTAGTGTTCATAAATGGGCCAGGGCCATCATTACCAGTACCACAATCCATGTGGGGGCGCATCAATCTTACCAAGACGACACACAGAAGTTGACTGGCAGACAGTCAATAATTAGCTGCTATTTACAATAGAGCCCGACCGATGCCATATTTTTGGGTTCGATGCCGATTTTGGAGAGACCTACACCATCGATGCCGATACGATGCCGATGTTTTGGACGGATGTTTAGTAATCAATTAAAATAATAAAAAATACATTTAAAAAACTTCTAAACTTCAAAATAAGTTTTTTGTTATTCAAGTTAACAATAGAATACATTGAATACATTTAAATAAAATGTTTTGGCACATAAGGCATTTATTTCAAAATGAAATGCACTATATATGCCCTCCTATATTCAGCTATTAGTGTAGATTTCCATCCAGACAATTTTATGTCATAGTGTCTGAGCAAATAAACATGTTACATCATAATCACCATTACATCACCTAATCAACATGAGTTAGACTTTAATATATTAGCGTTTTGTTGTATGTAGGATAGGCTTAAAAAAAATAGAGCAGTCATACTATTAATAGTTTGTTGTGGCTGAAATACACAAGGCTGAAATACACAGCATATCTCTAAATAGCAAATAATGTACAAATGCCTTTTATACATTAATTTTTTTGTGTTTTAACCTGTAAACCTTATAGAAATGGTAACCTGTTAATACTATGGTTAATTATTATTATTATGTACCCCTAAAGTCAGAGATATGAATAGGTTTTAAATGTTAAAAATAAATTATATATATATATATATGTGCTGCGCACCCGACAAAGTGATATACTTCTCCAATAAGCGGTGCAGAACCGAAAAAGTGATATGCTTCTCCAATAAGCGGTGCAGAACGGAAAAAGTGATATGCTTCTCCAATAAGCGGTGCAGAACCGAAAAAGTGATATGCTTCTCCAATAAGCGGTGCAGAACCGAAAAAGTGATATGCTTCTCCAATAAGCGGTGCAGAACCGAAAAAGTGATATGCTTCTCCAGTACAGCGGTGCAGGACCGAGAGAGTGATATGTGCAGGATGGACTGTAGTAAACATTAAATACTTTCCCCCCTCCTGTATAAACAACAGGACATCGGATTAAATAAACACTGATGTCCACCGATGTCCAATGTCGGGCATTGGCGCCCAAAATGACAGATACATCGGTGCGACCGATGGATCTGTCGGGCTCTAATTCACATATTGTTATATCACTAGTAACAACATAATAATGTTATATCATTGACCACTCCTAAATGGCGTTATATCTACGCCTTGTGAGCTTGTCGATTGGCTATTTTTGGTATCAGAAATTACTTTGGGCAGGTGGGAGACTTTAGTTAAACTTGCAATGTGACGCATTACTTTACCGGGGTTACATCTTATGATAGTTGTACTTGAATATTGATACCATGGAATAATAATCCTGTTTAGTGTTTCATTAGCGTGAAGTCACGAACTTGACAAAATAGGACAGCTTATTGCGACGGATTCGAGTAATGTCACGGTTATGTTTATGCAACGCCCTTCAGCTTGCAAGCTGTCTAGGCCTCGAACAGATTGTGGTTACTCCAACCAGAGGTGACCAAATTCTAGACCTCATCATGACGGACCTTCCAGCTGTTGCCACTACATCTGCCAATCTGGGAACTTCTGACCATAATCCAGTCCTAGTAAGACTTGACCTGCCCGCATACAGAGACAAGCCGTACAAGAGGAAAGTGTGGCAGTATGACAAAGCCAACTACTGGGGAATGCGAGGCTTCATCTCAAGCATCAACTGGCGGAAGGTTTTCTCTGAGGAAGATCCTGAGAACATATGTGGCCAGATCACAGAGATCATCCAGACCGCCATGGAACAATTCATCCCCAGTAAAACCGTCATCAAGAAGCCAGGAGATAAACCATGGTTCGATGAGAAGTGCAGTAAATCTGCAAAGAAGAAGCGGCGTCTCTTCCGACAGCTGAAAAACAACGATAACCCAACCAACAAGCAGAAGTTTGCAGAGGCTAGACACACATTTAACCAGGCTGAGAAGCAAGCAAAAAGGAACCATAATGCCAAACTCACAAAGGAACTCACGGACAATACTCTCTCCGGCAAGAGATGGTGGAAGCTTGTCAACTCCCTTTCTGGGCGAGCTGCTATCTCTGACATACCTGTCATCATACACAACGACACAGCTCACATTACAGCCCGAGAAAAGGCAGAGGTGTTCTGCACGGCTTTTGCTCAAAAATGCCATCTCCAGGATGCATCTGCCGTGGCACCCCACATCATACAATCTTCTTCCTGCACAATTGGAAACATCACATTCAAGCCAAAGGACATCAAAAGGCTCTTGAAAGGCCTCAAACCAGACAAAGCCTCGGGACCAGATCAAATCCCCACCAGAGTCCTTAAGGAATGTAGTGCAGAGCTTGCAAGCCCCCTGTGTCGCCTCTTCAGTCGCTGTTTCTCAAGTGGAATCTTCCCAAGCCAATGGAAGATGGCCTCTGTTACACCGGTGCACAAGAAAGACTCCAAAGCTGACCCATCCAAATACCGCCCCATATCCCTGCTTTCAGTCATCAGCAAGGTTATGGAAGCAGTTGTGAACCAACAGCTACAGAGGTTTATTCTTAGGAACAACCTCATATCGCACAGACAGTTTGGATTCAGACCAGGACACAGTACTGCTGACCTCCTGAACATCTTAGGCCAGACGTGGAACAACTACCTGGACAAGAGTGAAGAAGTCTGTGTCATAGCCCTGGACATACAGGGGGCATTCGATAAGGTATGGCATCATGGCCTGGTGGCTAAACTCTCCTCGAGAGGAGTGTCGGGTAAGCTGCTCCAATGGCTCCAAAGCTACCTTTCGAACAGATCCATCAGAGTTGTCCTGTCAGGCCAGGCCTCAGAACCTTGTTCCATCAATGCTTCAGTACCACAGGGTTCAATCCTTGGTCCCCTCCTATTCTCCATCTTCATCGATGACCTGGTTGAAGTGTGTGAGAATGAACTCTACATGTACGCCAACGACTCAACTCTGTATGCACGCATAAGATCTCCAGCACACAGGGCTGAAGTGGAGGCTAGCCTGAACCGGGATCTCCACCAAATATCAACCTGGGGAGATCGATGGAAGACCACCTTCGAACCATCGAAGTGCAAGTCCATGACCATCTCAAGAAAGAGGATCCCATCACAGCTGGACCTACAATTCAATGGGCACCGGCTCTCCTCCACAAATGAGCTTGACGTCCTGGGTGTCAAAATAGACCCCAAGCTGTCCTGGTCGAAACACCTGACCAAAATCTCCATCCGGGCCGGTCAGAAGTTGGCAGCACTGAGGAGAGTGGCCAGTAAACTCACCACCGAGAGCCGTGCAACGGTCTACAAGTTACAGGTCCGCAGTGTCATGGAGTACGCCTCACTCACTTGGATGAGTGCCCCACCGACACATCTTGGTCTGCTGGACAATATTCAGAGGAAGGCCCTCAAAATAATTGGAGTTGACCAAGACACTGCCAGTACGACACTTTTCATCGACAGCCTTAGCCACAGAAGACACGTTGCCGCCGCTACAGTCCTGTACAAAATGCACACCCCTCACTGCCCTAGGGACCTCCAGGACATGCTCCCTCCACCTTACACCAGGCGGCGAAACACCCGCCGATGCACAGCCACACCAGAACATGCTCTCGACCCCCCAGGCTCCAAAACACGGACATTGGACAGAACTTTTCTCCACACTGCTGTTCAGGTGTGGAACAGCCTACCAGAACATGTAGTGGACTCCATCACAGACAACGGCCTTCAAGCCTTTAAACGCAGAGCTCACAGACATCTCCTGACAACCCCTCACACTGACTGTTGAGCTGCAGTGAACCATTTGATTGGCCAATGGATATGTATTTACTATGTATTACTTGGCTATTGTTCACCATTGCATCTAATAAAAAAAAAAACACAGAAAATAGCAAGGACTCGAAGCTGAAGGGGGGTAGCTTCATGCTTGTAAACCGCAGTGACCTGACATCACGGACATATCCTTGGTATTGCGAAAGTCAACTTTTCTTCGCTGGAAGGTTATATTCACGGCTGAGAAACTGAATTGAAGTACTGTCACCTCATAAAAACATAAACTGAAAATCACGGCATTCCATCTTTAATAAAAATTAAATGGTACATACGTTATTTGGGCTTTTTACTTTCACTTTAATAAAAGGTATAAATAAATATAGAGGGCACTGCTGTAATTCAGTAGCATTTCAACTGAAATGCTTTCATGAACACATAACTAGGGACAGACATCAGAAAGGCCTAGTTCACACGTACCAAACACCAATCAAGCAAATGTTTGGTCGTTTTTTTGGGCCACCACAATGCTTTTCCAATGGGAGTCACATGGTTTGATCAAACATTTGTGTTTGATGAGGGGGGAGGGGCACCACCACCAGCAATCAAACACAAGTGTTTGATCAAACCATTTGACTCCCATTGGAAAAGCATTGTGGTGGCCCAAAAAAAACGACCAAACATTGCTTGATTGGTGTTCGGTACAGTACGTGTGAATGAGGCCAAAGACAGACTAAATCAGTAGATAAATGACTGACCCAAATCAGCGATGCAGCAGCGCAGCTCTTTAGTGACAAGGATGTTCTTGCTCTTTAGGTCACGGTGCGCGATGGCCGGTTTCCCTTCCGTGCCAAAGATCTCTGTGTGCAGGTGCACGAGGCCACACGCTACCGATGCTGCCATCGCCAGGCCCTCTGATGTCTCCACGGCAACCCGCTGCAGGTAGTCGTACAATGAGCCGTTGTCATGGTAATGAGTGATGAGCCACAGCTGGGTGCTGGAGTTGCGAGACGTCATGTCAGACGCCATGAAGCCTGTGAGCAAGGAGGAAGAAGTAGGGTCAGTGGAAGGAATGCCAGGAAGGAGGGGAAGGGAAGGGGGGAAATCACTTAAGGATTATTAATGAACGGATGACGGATAACCTTTCATACACTGTAAATAAGTGAGCGGCTGCGCGCATGTGCCAAACATGTCCGGGAGCTCTGAGCGTTGCCTAGCAACGGTCGCTGTCAAAAAATGATTTTAGCATTCCGTTTTATATCATTAAAAACCTCTCCAGACGTCTTGTGCATCCTACTGGTGTAATTATAAAGACATGTGGGGACATCCTGGGCATAATATAAGTGTTAAATAACGGAATGGGAGTTTAGTCTGAAAGGGTTTAGTCCTCTGGCATTTGCCAGCATGTGATCTAAAAGGTCAGACAGATGAAACTGAAATTTTCATGTAGTTTATGCAATCTAATACCCCCCTCAGTCACATATTGAAAAACTGTTCCTTAGTCACCTGACCCGTTATGTATGTATTACTAACCCAGTATGTTTTCATGTCTGAGAAGCACTGTGTTGTAGATCTCCGTCTCCCTGAACCAGGACTTCTCGTCTCGCGATGAGAAGATTTTAACAGCCACATTCTCCCCTTGCCACTGGCCCCTCCATACCTCTCCATACCTCCCTTTGCCTATGAGAGAGATGAAAGAAGAGACATAGCAGGAAGGAAGAAACAAAAGTTATACAACTGGAAATACATTTTGGAGATGACATAATCAATATGATATAATCGATATGCCAGAAAGAAATAAAAGACGATTGTGAATTCGTAATCTCAGATCTGCCATCTCTCCAGATTGCCATCTCTTTGCCATCTCTCCAGATTGATGTCATAATCACTTTGAGGACATTCCGTTTCATGCCGTTATTAAACCTGGTCTTGTTTATTTAAATTACATTATTTAATTTGTTATTTTATTATAATAAAGGTCTGGACTTGATGCTCAACGTACCTACACACTCCACCAGACTTATCTGCCTGGCCACCGTTCTTTGGACAAGAAAGGGAAGCCCAGAACCACTGCCTGACGTGCATGAGTGGTCCAACAGGTCCTGAGGACAGAGAAAGCCACTCTGAACATACTGTATATTTCTAAGGCTCAATCCTTCCCCGTGCTGTAAAAATGGAGCTTTGCCAGCTGCCCATCAGCTGGCAAACATCCATAAATCAACTGTAATAAGGAAAAGCTTGAGTAAGACGTTACTTTTGCAGTAATTATCACAGTGCAGCAGATCATTCATTTACTCATCTACTGCGTAAACTCAACAGAAAAGAACGACTATCCATTTTTATTGCAAACCTCTTTGAATCTGAATCAATACAAACTGTACATGGTAGCTCTGTTTTTCCTTACCGCTAAAGTGCTGTCTCCTACATTCGAGGTGATGAGACCATCTATGGCTCCCTGCTCTGTGTCAAACTCCTGCAACCTCTGCAGGCGGCCATGGTGGAGCCTCCTGCATGCTAGAATGGACACTACAGACAGCAGAGCCAGAACCACCACAGGACCAAGCACAAAGAGCGCCAATGTCTCCACGCGATACCGCACTGGCTCACCTTCTGGGGCTGTGGGGCAGAAGAGAGTGCAGTAGTCGCAGTAGTTGGAACTACAGATCGGTTTGACTGTCATGCCACCATGTGGAAGGAAATACAGTAAAGGGGACATTGTATTGTCATCCGACTGCAGTCACTGCACACACCCATAGAAGAATGTTTCTCCAGACAGTAGTCATTAATATAATGTCTACTGTATGTTTTGCATATTTTCACATAAGTAGAAGCATTAAACACTGTTCATTCTTACCTGACAGCAGAAGAGGCATTAGTGATTTTCTAGTGGTATTGCGGTTACACATGTCCTCTGCACAGCAGATGATGGCCTGGTGGAGGGAAGGCGGTGTGGAGCAATGGAACCGGATCTTCTCTGGCCCTTTGAAACATCCTTGCTCAAACACCACCCCCCCACCGCTGCTCACTTTCACAGAGGAGAAGCAGCTAGCACCATGGCACTCGCTGGCCTGCAGGCACAGAGCTGACACAGGGCTGTCACACAAACACACCAGCTGCCCATCTGTAAGGGAGACGACAAACAAAGACTTAAAGGGTACAGCTTAAACTTTAAGCTTAGCCTTAAAGGACCACTTCACCACTTTTCAACCTATTTTCATATAATTGCGAACGCAGTGATTGCGAACGCAGTGAGCACTTACTATGAGACCTAGCATATCATGTCTGTCCGTGTGTCCGTGTCCCCCCCCTTTGTGCCCATATATGGAGCTGAGTGATTTGTTTGTGATTGATGCAACACACTCCATATTTGGACGTATAGCTGCTTTGGGGACTCCTTATATGGTTATGGCTAAGTTAAAAAAATAACTTAAAAATAAATCTTAAAAAAACCCAAATATGTATGAGCTGCGTTCGCTTCCCGCGTTTGCGCGTCTTACTGGTAGGTCCTCACTAATAATCATGAAAAAAATGGTGCAATTACCGGTATTTTCTACTCTGTGTCTCATAGGAGGGCTGTGGGCAGTTCAGAAACCGTCTTCCAGTGACATCATCGATGGGGAATACAAGCTAATAAAAACTGCAGGCTTTCTAGTCATGAAAAGTTGCAATGCGAAAATGGAAGCCATCTTTCTCACGATAATGAAAATCTACATATTTTTGGAAAATAATCTTGTTTATAAAGAAATCTGCCTAATGATGATGTCACTGGAAGACGGTTTCTACAGCCCTCCTATGAGACAGACTGAGTAGAAAAAAATCGTGCCATTTTTTCATGATTATTAGTGAGGACCAATTATAGGAAGAGAAGTTGAAAAGTGGTCCTTTAATAATGTAGTGATTGCACCGTCTGAATCGCAGGGCAGGCACTACAGAGCATGGTGTGGAGTCTGTGGACGCCCCCCAGCTTTCATTTAAATGAAAGTTACTCAATGGAGTTTGAAGCACCCGGACGTCTGCTGCAAGTACCCCAAATAGCTAGATTTTCAGATTATAGAAGCATGTGCAGTAGCGCTTTAAATGCGTAAGTATTGCATTCTCTGATGTGGCCACCCGGCGACGGCCGCTTCACTGTTCTACCAAGGTTCTGGGGGCTTGGGATTCTGGAATGGCCCTGCAAATCGTTGGAGGTGAGCTTCCCTCCCTCCAGGACATGCATATTCCAAGCGGATGATCAAAGACAGTTAACACTCCAGCCCCAATCTGTTCACACTGCTACTATCAGACAGGCGATACTGCAGTATGAAATGCTGAATGAACAGACAGACAGTTGTTACAACAGCGTGAATTCCGTTTGTGTCCGAGCATAGGCATAACTACTGTCCTCCGAGCTCCGTCCGAGGTGGATATGCTGGATGCCTGGAATCCTGGATAGTCTGATGCGAGGTTACTCCGTGGTGGGAAATAATACAAGTAGTATGGTATGATACAAGAGAACGCTAACATGTACGTTTTATTTTTGTAGAAGAGGCAAACTAATATTGTTTATGCCGTTTGCTTTGAAGGAATAATTGATTGAACATGCACGCCATAATATGATTTGGGTGTGTTCTAAAATAAAGTGTTTGTGTTGAAACATTATTGTACTATAAAAAGGTATATTTTCCCTTCATCTTTATTCTTTTTAGCGTAATAGTATTAGTTTACTATAATTAGATTAATACACGATAATCAACACTAACACTTTATTTACCCAAATCATAGTACAACATACGTATTCAATCAAAGCAAACGGCAGGCATAAACAATAAGTTTGCCTCTTCTACAAAAATAAAACGTACAAGTTAGTTACAGGGCTGCATTCTGTTGTGTGCCAAGCTGTCATTCTCTTGTTGTATTATTTATTTCTCAATCTCACCACGGAGTAACCTCTTGGAGGACAGTCAAGACGGGCAGTGTCAGTAGACCAATCACAGGCAGGCGGGGCGTTACCATGCCTATGCTCGGACACAAACGGAATTCACGCGTTACAACAGCTAAAGAGTCAGTCTTACATGCTCCCACTAGTACGTTTGGCAGTGCCGGTTCTAGGCCTTTTGAGGCCCTAGGCAACATATTATACAGAGCCCAAAATGTTTATAAACAAATCACAAATGTTTATAAACAAATCACAAATGTTTATAAACAAATCACAAATGTTTATAAACAAATACCAAAATGTTTATAAACAAATCCCAAATCCCTTGGTCCTACCCCCCCCGACCATGAGACTTACTACAGGTAAACTGGTAGTGGTCCTACCCCCCCCATGAGACTTACAAATCCCAAATGTTTATAAACAAATCCCAAATGTTTGTAAACAAATCCCAAATGTTTATAAACAAATCCCAAAATGTTTATAAATAAATCACAAATGTTTATAAACAAGTCACAAATGTTTATAAACAAATACCAAAATGTTTATAAACAAATCCCAAATCCCTTGGTCCTACCCCCCCGACCAATTTTGGTACTCTCACTTCATAGTATATGACTGTAAATGCATTCCCATACATTTTATAAATATTTATTGTGAAGTAGGTCTTGAGCTGTCCTACAGAGGCTGCCTGTCGAAGGTATAGTGGGAGTTTGTTCCATGCCGTTGGCTCACAGAAACAGAAAGCTGCTTCACTGTGTTTTTGTAACAGTGTAGTACCTGAGGGGCGGTTTGGGGACATATTTAGGCAGGCAGTCATATAGGTAGCCGCAATTTGCAACTCTAGATCTTTTTATAATGTGATGAATCTAGAGTTGCAATACCCTCCATTGACTCCCCACTCATCCAATTTGCGTTTGAAATCTGCTTTTCTTAAACGACGTTAAACTCACCAACATTGCAGCTGTAGTCCAAGCTTGAATTATCCTCTTTCAATCTGCCGAGCTTGTTTTTCATAAAAATCCAATATCCAAATAATAATAATCCAAATAATCACTTGCACAGATTGAAAAACAAGCTCGGCAGATTGAAAGAGGATAATTCAAGCTTGGACTACAGCTGCAATGTTGGTGAGTTTAACGTTGTTTAAGACAAGCAGATCGCAAACGCAAATTGGATGAGTGGGGAGTCAATGGAGGGTATTGCAACTCTAGATTCATCACATTATAAAAAAATCTAGAGTTGCAAATTGCGGCTATCATATAGGTATGAAGCTGCGAGATCATTGAGACTTGAGAGCTTTATAAAACAAGTAAAAATAACAACCGGGAGCCAATGTAGTGAAGCTAAAACTGGACTAATAATTTATGTTCTCTTATAGCATTAATTTATAATACTAGTAATGGGTGGTGTCCCCTTGCAGTTTTCTAAGCAAAATGTTGAAGTCTGGTAAGGTACCTGGATTCAGAAATCTAGGGAAAGTACTGAAGCAAAAAAATAGTATACTGCTGTAGGAGTCAATAGGACACTTCTGGTTTGCAAGTTGCCCAGCCCAAAGCACATGGGCCCAATATCTCACCTGGCCAATGGCCATGGGCAGATTCCATCTGGGATGAGCAGCATATTTTTTTTGGATGTTTGGATTCCATCGTGGGAGACCCACGTTTGAATGAGTGTAAGTTGCCTCTCTCCAATGGGAGAGGACATAACACCTACAGATGGTTGCTTTAAAATGTAACTGCAATTTGTGGGGAAACTTGCACGAAAACAATCTCCCACCCTTGTATACCTGGAGTGAGGAGAATAAATTAAAGTTGAGCTGAGAAGAACTACTGTAAAAGCCACCATACCTGTGTCCTCAGCCAGTGTCTGTAAAGACAGCAGCAGGGGCAGAAGGACTTGGACAAGGCAATGACCCATGTTTCCGTGCACTGTGGGGAGAAAGATAATGACAGAGGAAATAAAGGAGATGGAGGGACTCCGCTCGTGTAGGAAGTAGGATGTTGTCTGTGTAATTAGATTGCATCGCTCTCTATCGCTTCTAATGAGCCCCAGTGATGTGGGATGTCAGGACATATACAGTACATACATGTCATGCAACATGAAACCAATGTCACCAGGGCTAACACACAAACAACATTAGTTGTACACATCTGCATTAATTCACCTAGACAGACATTGGACTTTTAGTGACACATTTGTTTTGCAATAGAATCAGGATAATTGCATCACAGAGAAAACCAATGCAGCACCATTATTCAAAATATGTCCCTTTGGTATGATATCACCTTTCATCATATAGCATAATTATATGAATGATAATAAGAAAATATCATATGGCCAAATGATGTCATGTTCGCTGCTTCACCGATATCAGGAGTAACGTTAGCTATATAGTCATCCCATTCCTGGGGCATTTGGCTGTCTTCCTATGCAGGCTAGCGTTAGCTTTCTGCCACTGACTGACAACATCTTGGGCTAACATTGCCACGCTCAATGTCAAACCCCACTCTGACGTTAGCTTCGTGTAAGTAGAGTAGCATCAAGTCTGGTCCAGCTCCATATGTTCTTACTGGATGTTACAGAGTTAGCTCTTGCTAACAGGCCATTAACAACAACGGGTTTTATTGCTCTCTCCTGCCGCCTCCCAGGCGCCAGCAGGGCAGGCAGGCAGGCGTCTAGTAGCCGCTAAGCTAACTCTTATTGCACAAGACGCAGCAAAGCCAGGGACTTTTGTTTGTGTTTGTTTTGTTTTTAATCATCATAGCATGTCCTTACCTGGCACAAACGTAGTCCGGTAACTAACTCATTATGTTCTGTCTGTATAATTCACAACATGCACGCAGTCTTAACAATGTTATTGGTAAGGCTGTAGAGCAGAGAGGACCGGCCGCCCCACTGATGATGATGATGACCCACCCACTTCACAGAGAGTAGAGATGTGACGTTCGTGAACGAACGGGGGGGGGGGGGGGGGGGGGGGTTCTATAGCGTAATGTCCATAGACACACAAAACAGGAAAAATAAAGTATTTCCTACAGATTTAACGTCCAAAAATATAAACTAACCCTTTAAGCTAATGCCCAGGATTCGAATTCGGGCCACCCGCATGAAAGTCCACTTAACCACTAGACTAGACCAAAGGGATATCCCTCTGGACCAGGGCGATATTAGACTTACTTGAGGCCAGCCACTGCTACACTCACCTCCCTTTTGACCTCCCACAGGGAAACCCGATCCGGGTCACGGCACCAATGTAACACCTAGGATTTGAACTTGGGTCTCCCGCATGAAAGTCCAACATCTTATCTTAACCACTAAATCAAAGGGATATCCCTCTGGACCAGGGGAGACATTAGACTTTTGAGGCCTTCAGGCAGAGGCTCTGAGCCACTGCTATGTCTTGCATTACAGAAATAATGTATCAATGAACATTTACTGCTGTCTTTTGTGTCCAGAAACAAGAGATCCCAATCGATCATTACAGTAATATCTAGCATCTAGACTCGAGGTTGGAAATGACCTTTATTTTATTGTTGCAATCATTAAATTGTCACCCAAATGCCTAAAAGTAGCTAGAAGTTCAGAAATGTTTTAAAACAGATAGCAACTAATGCGAAATTAATTGTATTGCAAGTTGCTATTAATGTTCATGAAGAATAAAACATTAAACAAGTGCAGATGTTCAGTCTCATATTTTTTTACGATGCTGCTTCTGGCGATGTTCATCACAGACGACAGACTATATTAGATTTCTTTGATTTATTGCTTTGCCTTTGAGAGAGTTGCTTAAGTTCTCAAACACAGACTGGGTTGCCTTTGGGCATATAATAAGTGAATTATAAAACAAAACAGTTCATCTTTGTATTGAGATTCATAGTCAGTTCGACAAGATAGTTATCAGGGACATTTGCATTGTTGTAAAATCTTCTTCTTTACCAGACTGTCATTGCATTCTGTTACATTGTCCTGTGAATGTCTAATTCAAGCTATATTCTGTTCTCATAGCAGCACAAATTCAAGTGGATTCATAGTAATTCATTTTACTTGTCTGGATGTGAAACTAATTGTTTGAATTTATTGACTTCTTATGGTTGGTTTGTCCTATAGAGCGTATGTTAGTGTGTGTGTGTGTGTGTGTGTGTGTGTGTGTGTGTGTGCACGTGCGTTTGTGCACGTGCGTTTGTGTGCTTGAGTGTGCAAGAAGAAGCAGATTTGTATCAAGTAGCCGATATGTTTTCCTCTACTCCTGGGTTCCATGGTGCTGAACAATAGCTACTGCTGTTTGTCCGTGCCTGCTGGTCTTCGGTCTCCAGTGAGTCGGAGCCGAACCAGCCGGTATCCATTTGCCAGGAACACTACTTCAGCACAGAGACACATTGTCTGCAGCTTTTTAATTAAAGACCCTGGGCCTATGCTCCATGCCAGGTGACCTGAAGCGCTCCAACCCTACATGTGCCTGCCCTTACTCTCCACAACATCGAGGGATAAGTCCCAGGGGATAATTGGAGGGAGAAATGCTATATGGCTATCATGAGACGGATGAGAGATAATCTACCGAAGAGTTTGCAGACTTAAAGGAAGAGGAGGGGGGCGGCAGAATAATGTAGTGTTTTATTCTCAACCTACTTGTCTCATATTCGCCTGCCCTCGCCCTCCCTCTCTCTCTCTCTCTCTCTCTCTCTCTCTCTCTCTCTCTCTCTCTCTCACCTCAAATCCTATCCAAGTTATAAGAAGGGTTTGAAGAGTGAATGATTTTTTTCTGCACTAAAATCCACCTGTTAGTCCACTGTATCATATAGAGGTTGAGTGGTTTCCCATCAGAGTCAACATGGAGCCTCTAGAGAGAGGTTTATCGGTTGCTCTTCTCCTTCTCTCCGTTATCTGCATTTCCACTCAGAAATCAACCGGTAAGTCTGACTTGTCTCGACGTCTAAATGTAGAATAGGTAACTCGCTTAGCTACATGGTCTACAGTAAAATGCATAGCTACATCATTACATCAGCATGTAAAGGCAGCAGTCTTTTCCTTTATTTATTTATTTTTAAGTTTTTTTTGTGTGACTTTTGCCTTTATTTTATAATTGTTATGGAGGGACAGACAGTAGGCTGACAGGAAATGGGGAGAGAGATGGGGGGAAGACATGCAGTAAAGGCCGTTGGGATCGGGAGTCGAACCCACGGCACACTGCCAGACTGGGTTACCAGCCAAGGTGCCTGGACAACTGAGCCATGGCACAGGCCAATGTGCTTTCCTTTTTTAACATTTGTTTCTATCAATGTAATCCATCATCAATGTCATACTGTGGTGATGTAAAAAGTAAATAAAATATACTTGGCTATATACCGTATATAACATGTTAGTTTTAACATGTTAATTCTTTATTGAGATGTCCGGCATTGTCTGATGTTCTCCATTTGGCATTTACTGTACCATAATTATAACCATTTTCTTTATATTTACATAATACAATGTATGTTCAAATAGTATTCATTCTTGTCCGTACTTTACTTTCTGCTTTACCTTCCTTTCAGTGACCTGGTGTGTGGTTTCCGATGCAGAAGAGCAGAAGTGTTTGGATCTAGCCGGGAATGCCACAGCTCAAAATATCAGGGGAACACTGCTTTGTGTCCGGGGACACAACGCCAGAGACTGCATAGTTAAAATCAAGGTAGGTGAAGTAACATGGCGGAGAAAGGTTCACTGATTTATATCTAGTTGCGTGCCAGTGTCGCACACAAACATTGCAGATAAAAGCTCACAACACAGCACAACATAATACATACACATAGTGAGCTTGTAGATCTGCTATTACACCTACGCTCAACTTTAGGGCTACTTTATCCCTAAACTACTGTTTTTCAAAATGGTAAAAAAAGAAAAAGAAAAAAAGAGTAGTTTAGGGATAAGGGGTTTATCATGGACGAAAATAGAGCCCTAATCTGTTTTAAGATTACAACAAATAACATTATTTATTTGATTAGGCTACTCAAAGAAATAAATCTAAATCAATTACTTTTGTATTACCTGCCGCAATGGTGTTTTTAATAATCAGCTAGAAATTCAATTATGGAGCACTGTATATAATCTCACAATCTCACAATGCATTTTGCTTTCTCAAATACTGTAAAACAATGCATTTAGAAACCACCTATTTCACTGAGCTGTAGTTTCAAATTGTTTGGTCATTCAAACAAGTATAGGCTATAAATGAATATTTTAATTTCTACACGAATATGAAAGGAGAAAAAATGGAAATACAGCATACTGTCACAATCAGTATGTTTCGGATTTTGTTTCAAAACTGTCTTTTCTCTAATTGCTAAATATATAATGTAATCATGATAGATATCATGACAATAACCTTTAATTAGGGTTGTCCCTATTGTATCACCTAATCGGAAATCGGGGCCGATCACGCCATTTTCAAATTATCGGAATCGGATCGTGAGAAAAAAAACAGGACATCAATATTATATCCATATCATGATATTATCATATTAGACTGGATATTGTCTGTAATTTTGGATATTGTACTATTGTGATATGGCATAAGTGTTCTATAAAAATAAATATCAGATCCGGAAAAACCGGTATCAGCAGATACTCAAAATCAAATGATCAGAATCGGATCGGGAGCAAAAAAACCTGATCCGGACATCCCTATACTTTAATACACGATTGTGATCTACAGTACATGTAATTACATGTAATACTCCTTGGAAGGTGATTTAGGTATCTGTGGCAAAGGACCTTTAGGACTATGGCTACTATCGGACTAAAATTGATTCATGGTGTGCAGTACTTTATGTAGATATTCTGTGAATATGTATTCATTTATCTATCAGAATGGGACAGCAGATGCTGCCACCATGTTTGCAGATGATATCTATGCTGCTGGCCTATGTCATGGCCTGGAGCTGGCTGCAGGAGAGTCCCACAATGGAGAGGGTGAGTATAAGCCGACCGATGTTATTATAGTTTTGTAATTTTAATTAATTTGACCATTAATTCATTTTCAATTTCGGTCCCCTCGTTTTTCATCCTTGCATTTTATACACCTACTTCCCACTCTCATGCATGCTATTCTCTTTTTTTCCTTCCTCCTACTGCTACTGCTACTGCAACTAGATGGTATCAGCTATTACGTGGTGGCACTGGCCCGTCGTTCCTCATCAGACCTATCCCTGCTGGAGATGCATGAGCGGAGCTCCTGTCACCCTGGGATTCGCACCACGGTGGGGTGGACAGTTCCTATCGGCTACCTGGTCAACACGTCCCAGATCAGTGTTGGAGAGCAATGCAACTTACCCAGAGGTGAGAAGAAAGGAAAATAATTATGTGTGTAGTGCTCACTCATGCATGCTTATTTTGTAAGGGGGGGGGGGGGGGGGGGCACAGAGATTGAGAGCAATGAGAAAAACAGAAAAATAAACATGTCAAAGAAAATGTTATATAACTTGTGCTTGTGTGTACACAGTAGCCTATACATACAGTATACTGTATTTTCTTATACAGTAGGTACACATGCATGTACATCAGGGGTGGGGAAAAGAGAACTTGGGCAACTGACTGCAGCAAAAGTTAAACGGGGGAGTGGAGGGGACAATACAATACAATGGGTGGCAAGAGAAGTGGCCTGATTATAATGCACTAAATGCAGTACAGTATATCTTCTGTAGAGATGGGTGTGTGTGTGTGTGTGTGTGTGTGTGTGTGTGTGTGTGTGTGTGTGTGTGTGTGTGTGTGTGTGCGTGCGTGCCTGCCTGCGTGCGTGTGACAGCGTGCGTGCGTGCGTGCGTGCGTGCTGTTCATATTTTTAAGTATCTGTGTTATGCTTTGAATCGCATACATGTTGCATCAATGTCGCTGTTCTCTTCTTTTGTTGTGTATTATCTACGTAAATGCTTGTATGCCTGGATGAATGATTAATTTTCCAAGGGGGATGAATAAACTGTCTGTCTGTCTGTCTGTCTGTCTGTCTGTCTGTTCTCATTCACCAGATGTGGGGGAGTTCTTTGGCTATAGCTGCGTGCCAGGGATCAAGGAGGCACAGCATGACCCCAGAGGCAACAACCCCAAGAACCTGTGTGAGGCCTGCATTGGAGATGAGAACGACAGACACATCTGTGTCAACAATCACAGAGAGAGACACTACGGGGAAGCAGGGGCGCTGAGGTACAGAATGGAGTAGTAAGATCTTCATCATCATTTGCACACACAGCAGGGAGCCAGTGGTGCAGAAACAACCCCCCAGACAGCTCATTCACTGCATACATTTAACCAGAGGTTATACTGTACAAATGGATTTTTATAGGAAGAGTGTCCCTGGCAACAGTATCCAAGGTGACGATTCAGAAAGCCTCCCTTTTGAGGAGCAGTGAATCTACTGTACTGTATATCACCTGCTCTAAATGGCAGCTGGACATTGGTCAAGGTCACATTATGAAAGTCCTCATGAAAATCCTTAGTTTAACTCAGAGAGATTAATAATGGACTCAAATGGACAAATACACTTACATTTTATCCATTTTTCATGAACAAACTAAAACAAAAAACACACAAAAGACAACAGACAAACAAATGGACATAATATGTTGCCAGACATCTTCTTGTGAATTATAGAATTTAAAAAAAGATAAATGTTGTTGAATATTAATAGGAGATTACACACAGACAGTATATTTCTGGGAATATAAAAAAATAAAAAAATATATACATACATATACACAGTTGCTGTATCATAGGCTATTTTTGATTGCTTTTCTATTTTTAACTGCTTGACATGAACTGTAATGTTAGATTTGGCTAATTGTTTATCGCCTAATAGCTTGTATTGGGATATCCTTAACAGCTTGTATTGGGATATCCTGTTCATATATTTATTTGGCTTTCCATTTGGCTTCTGTATTATTATCACACCATAAAGTCACAAATCTAAGTTGGGCGGCATAAGTATTATCTCTGAGATTTGGTAATGACATGCCTCCCTTTTCTTTTTAGTCAGCAATAATGTTGCATATTTAATTTCTTTGGTTTTCTGCCATTCCAAATGAATCGTGATATTAATTTATCCCACTCATTGAATTTGTATGGAACGTTATCTGGTAGAGACACAAACAGGTATAAGAGTCTTAGTTTCAATAGTTTCAATTCTTGAACTAAAGTTTAGGGGGAGTACAGACCAGTTCATATTTATAGGCCAGTTTGGGTACATATTTGGGTACAGATTTATTGTATTTGAGGAAGGTGGGCCACTGGATTCCTAAAAGCTCTCTGGTCCTGATGTTGCATTATATTCTCAAATCTTTGTTTTTAGAGGCTTGGAAGATGACCTTTGTAAGCCAGTCCACAAACACATTTGATCATACAATATAAACGATATTGGGGTTGGAGCAAGAGATACAGTATTCCCTTTTATTGTGCAAGATTTGCCAATGATGGATGATCAAAGGAGTGATGCATCCTATCCTACATGTGGGAACATTATACTGTAGCAGTGTAGCTGTCTTTTAAGGAGCCTAACTCTTATTTAGAAAACATGTGTTTGATATTTTCCTGCAGGTGTGTGGCTGAGAACCTGGGTGACGTAGCCTTTGTCAAACACACGACGCTCTTTGAAAACATGGACGGTCAGTGTTTACTGCAGCATTACATTATGTTTAAGTCTAACTTTCAATCTATACATTTTATAAATTGCCCAGTCCCCACCATCTAGTTTCTTGTGCTTTCACATACCCTGTGAACTGAAGTAAAGCTTAAAAAAATAAAATACAAATTCCAAGCTTAACCAATGGAGATGGGCAATGGATATGTACAGTACAAGCTCTAAACAACACAGAAAATAAATTAGACCCGCAGTCAGAAATGTACCATAATATTTTCAACAAAGATTATTGGCAACAATCCTTAGAGCAATAGCTGTTCACAAATTGTAGTGTGACTATAGCTGAGGGAACATACTGTAGGTACGCTCCCCACTGTGACCAACAGGGAACACTGCTAGTTCTTATTAGGACACAGGGTGTCAGTGTTTCATAACGTTTCTCCAGTCTGGACTCCACATTACACTGAACTGATGATGAGCCTCTCATCATTATCTTTGTGTATGTGTAGCCTGTATCTGTATGCCTTTGAGACAGAGATAGGGACATTTTGAGCGAGGGCGAGAAAAGAAAGAAAGAAAGAAAGAAAGAAAGAAAGAGCGATAGAGAGGAAGAAAGGAAGAAAGAGGGGCGCGAACGAGACGTGCAGACAGCTCGGTCAACCAACGGACTGCCCTAATTCCCTTTTTCGCTACATCTGCTCTTCCGCTTTGGGCAACATCCAAAATTAATGGCGATCATTATCGTGGTCACAATACAGACTCTGGTCTTCACAGCTGAGAGGGAGCAGCCGTAGGCAATCTCCACAAGCAGCGCAGTTGTTAAACCAACCATGCTTTCTCATATGGCCACAAATGTCCACACACATTCAAATCTACAGTGATAATTTAACTCTGACTGTACAAATATAACCAAATGGACCCATGTTACGAAGGGACAAATGAACACTGCGGATTCTACTACTGTGCAGTCACAACAGAGAATCTGTTCAACTTCTGTTGTTTTGAGGTTTCTTAGTAAGATCTAATGTACTGTAGACCCCCCCCCACCCCAACACGCACGCATGCTCACTTTATTCGTCTAATGACTTGCGCAACTTTTCTTTTTTGCAAATGAAAACAGGAAATATGCTATAGATTTTCTCTTGTGGCTTTGTCGTCCTATTTCCTTTAAATAAGTTCCGACAGTGCATTTTTTGTGTCCTCGCTCACTCGCTCAGGGCTTCTAATGGGTTCCATAAAAAATAAAAAATATTTAATAGCCTCGTTCTTCTTCTCTGTCACCTAAGGTAAGAACCAGGAATCATGGGCCCTGGACCTGGAGTTGGAGGACTTGATGCTGTTGTGCACAGACGGAACCGATGCTGCCCCTGACGAGCATGAGAGATGCCACCTGGCAGCTGTGCCCGCTAACGCTGTGGTGGTGCGCATGGAGGACAAGTGTAGGGTCTGGAAATACCTGGAACGCTTACAGGTGGGTGTGGGCAGAGACTGATCGATCAGGGAAAAGTACTGTGGTATCACGGGTGAGGAGAAATTACTTCACCCAGCAGATGATATGACGAGGTGTGGGGATGTTAGAGGTTAAGTAACTTTTTCAGGGACAATTCGAATTCACACTGGGTGAGTCGAGGTGAACCAGTGACCTTTTAATTCCCACACGGCCTGGAATCAACTGGTCCCAAAAAAGATTGCCCTCAGCCATCAAATTAGTAATTTGATGAATTCAGAATTTTCTCTCAATTCTATTGAGAGAAAATTAGAGGAGGTCCCATACACAGGAAAACATTACAGTACATGCTGGCCAAGTATATAGGCTTTGGCCTGCGTGTTCATGACGACCTTTGCTGCATGTCTCTCCCCTCTCTCCCTCCGTCTTTCCTGTCTCTCTTCACTTGATACTGTCAATAATGGCAGAAAAGCCAAAAACAAATCTACAGTGCAGAGACAGTACACAATAGACAATACAAACATATACAGATACAGTTAGCCTGCTCATCCTCCCCCATCCCCCCCAACTCTTTTTAGATAAATAAATTGTGAATACAGTACAATGACTTGTATACAGGTCAGAAATAAACAGTAGTACAGGCAGTGTTAGTAGCATGAACAGGTTGTTTTGAGGTGTGAATGCAAGGAAGTCCTGAAGCGGCCAGGAGAGGTAACAGATCTGAGAGAAAGAGGAAGAATGTTCCAGGCAAATTGGGCTTTGTAGTGGAATGACCTGTGTTCAGATTCAGAAAATATTATTTTGGGAATAGTAAAGTAGGCATGTTGTGTATGTCTAAGTGGGTATAGGGATGTATATAATACCAGTGACTGTTTCAAGTATGGAGGGCAGTTAAGGACAAGGTGCACACATTTAAAGAGAAATTGGTACCAGTGAAATTGTCTTCTTGCCTTAGGCTGCAGCCAATAAAGTGAACAGTTGTGTAATACATTGGTGAATCAGACAGGGTTCTTCAAGTAGTTCTTGGAATACTTTGTTTGGTATATAGGCCTACATGTTTTATTAACATGAAGTGAGTGACTGGCGAAACTAGACTACTTGATTCAGCATTAATGTGGGTCTCAAAACGAATGACCAATAATCAAATCACCCTCCCACAGGTCAGAGTGTGATTGGCGTTAACTACATGAAATCAGCATGCAACTGCAATTTATTCTTGTTCACGGACAACTCAGCTCTCCTGGTTTCCAGGTTGTCCAGGTTGTCCAGGTTGTCATTGCACCTGGACAAAACTGAATCCATTCTTTTTGGGTCTAGTTACTCTAGTATCAACCTTATTAAGTCCCCGGGCTTCACAATTAGAGTCGGTGACAACTCAATATATGTAGTCACACAAGTAAGGATGAGGTGACTTATTTATGTTGCAGGATGGTTTGTAGTGAGGAGGAGAGTTTCATTGTTTGGTTTTCATGATCTTAAATGGCTTAGTTCCCACATACTTAATTATTTGTCCAGAGTAAGGGAATGGGGGATGCTTGCTCATGGGTTTGATATTGTTCCCTTAAGGGTAAGAATGAGTTTTATTACACATACTACACTCACATACACACTGTCACTACTTGGAATGCTCTGTCAGCATATCTGAAATCCCCGAATTCCCTTCCAAAGTTTAAAACTGATCTTAAATCATGGCTTAATTTAAATACTAATTGGGCTTAACCCCTGGCTGGACTGCTCCTTGGCTATAGATGGCTCACTATCTCTGTGTGCCTCTGTTAATTCACCTGTCCTGTGTGTTGTTGTGTACTTATGTTTGTGTTTTATGGTTGTTTGTGTTGGGTGTTGTATGTCTCATATAGTGGACCACAACAAGTCATAACATTGTGACACTGTTGTTTTTTAAATTCAGTCAGGGTTACTAGAGCTAGAGCTCAAGCACGGATCCTGTGGCTATTACTTTCATCTCCTCTCCACGCTAGACCATTGCTAGTGTTCAAATATACGTAACCGTACATTGGAATATATTCTGGCTAAGTGGGACTTGGAGCGATGGGTACGATTCACGACCTAAAATTGAATTATACCTAGTTCAGCTCATGATGTGGTATTATTAACACCGTGGGTGCATATCTGTGAAAGGCAGATAAATTGCATTGAGGATATAAGGCGTGTGTGTGTGTGTGTGTGTGTGTGTGTGTGTGTGTGTGTGTGTGTGTGAGCGCACATGCATGCGTGCGCATGTGCACGTATCTACCGGAGTGAGTGCCTATACAGTTTGTGCACAGGTATAATGTCCCGGTATGTATACTTGCGTGTGTCTATCCCATATCTATGTTAAGCCTTTGTTATCGATCAAGACGTGTCAGAGAACACATGTATTTACAGTGAAGTATTCCATGCTGCCTAAACAGCCATCCGTCTCCCTTACTGGATGTGTAGGAGATGCCAGGATGACTGATGTGTCCTCTGCCTCTCACCCACAGAGGTGATGAACACTGATGCCTGCAACCGTGCTCCACGAGCATCACATGTGCATTTGCAACACAGACAGACATTAATGTGGCCATTAATGAACAACAACACAGACAAACACAAGTTCAACTGTGTGTACACACACACACACACACACGCGCGCACACACTTTGTCAGGGATGTCGTCACGCCTACCTAGTTGTGACGTCATCCCCTCCTTATATAAGGCATCCACGCCAGCACCAGTCTCTGTCCGATCATTATTTGTCAACCTTGTCTGTATTGAGATTCTAATTCTAAACCTGCAATTTAATCATTCTTAACTTGCTCCCAAAACTGAAGAACATCAAGACCACAACTATCCAACATCAAGATAACAACTCCTTGATAAGTTGTTAAGGTCAGCACTTTCCGCGCTTGCGACCAAGACCTCCTCCATCCTTACAGAATGATCGGACCATTATTTGGTCGCAGCGGAAAAGATGTCTCTGAAAAAAAATCTATGCCCCTACCATGCCTTCCCCTACCATGTACCCCACCCTCGGACAGGCCGACTAAGGACTAAGGACCCAAGGCCAAGTCCAGGTCCTTCAGGCCAGACTGGGAACCACTGAAGGCCAAGTCCAGGTCCTTCAGGCCAGACTGGGAACCACTGAAGGCCAAGTCCAGGTCCTTCAGGCCAGACTGGGAACCACTGAAGGCCAAGTCCAGGTCCTTCAGGCCAGACTGGGAACCACTGAAGGTTCCCAATCCATGTACCACCCAACCCATCCAATCCAATCCAATCCAATCCAATCCAATCCAATCCAACCCTATCCACGTCTTCCTGCCGAGCACCCGGACCCACCTCCACCAAGGAGATCGTTCGGTTTCCTCACACCGCCCTTCAACATTGTTTTCGACGGGAAGTCGGGGAGTTTCTCCCATTTTCTCACCAAATTCAATCTGTTGTTGGACGTCGAAGGCCTCGTGCCTGACTCATCGAAGCGTGGATACCTCTTCATGAGTCTGTCCGGAACTTTCCAGCCACTTTCCAACTTTCCAGCCATGTCCATGTCCGTCAGGCCAGACTGGGTTCCACTGAGGGCCAAGTCCATGTCCTTCAGGCCAGACTGGGTTGCACTGAAGGCCAAGTCCATGTCCTTGAACTACAGCTCCCAAGAGAATGCTATATAGAGTCTGGAACTACAGCTCCCAAGAGAGTGCTATATAGAGTCTGGAACTCTCATGGCTCACTATTCAGCCTCTCATGGCTCACTATTCAGCCCCTCATGGCTCACTATTCAGCCTCTCATGGCTCACTACTCAGCCTCTCATGGCTCACTATTCAGCCTCTCATGGCTCACTATTCAGCCCCTCATGGCTCACTATTCAGCCTCTCATGGCTCACTACTCAGCCTCTCATGGCTCACTATTCAGCCTCTCATGGCTCACTATTCAGCCTCTCATGGCTCACTATTCAGCCTCTCATGGCTCACTATTCAGCCCCTCATGGCTCACTATTCAGCCTCTCATGGCTCACTACTCAGCCTCTCATGGCTCACTATTCAGCCTCTCATGGCTCACTATTCAGCCTCTCATGGCTCACTATTCAGCCTCTCATGGCTCACTATTCAGCCTCTCATGGCTTTCCATTCCACTCCACTCCACTCCACTCCACTCTACTTCAGATTCGCCCGGATCTTTCCAGCCACCCTGGGCAATTCCAGCCTTCCGGCTTGGACTACAGACCCTCTCCTTACTCGACGAGCAAATCGAGGCGCACAAGCACTTTGTTTACGCGCGGACGCGTTCCTCTAGGGGGGGAACTTTCCAGCCACTTTCCAACTTTCCAGCCATGTCCATGTCCTTCAGGCCAGACTGGGTTCCACTGAAGGCCAAGTCCATGTCCTTCAGGCCAGACTGGGTACCACTGAAGGCCAAGGTCCTACAGACCCTCTCCTTACTCGACGAGCATGTCGAGGCGCTCAAGCACCTTGTTTACGCGCGGACGCGTTCCTCGAGGGGGGGGGTACTGTCAGGGATGTCGTCACGCCTACCTAGTTGTGACGTCATCCCCTCCTTATATAAGGCATCCACGCCAGCACCAGTCTCTGTCCGATCATTATTTGTCAACCTTGTCTGTATTGAGATTCTAATTCTAAACCTGCAATTTAATCATTCTTAACTTGCTCCCAAAACTGAAGAACATCAAGACCACAACTATCCAACATCAAGATAACAACTCCTTGATAAGTTGTTAAGGTCAGCACTTTCCGCGCTTGCGACCAAGACCTCCTCCATCCTTACACACTTGTATGTATGCACACTACAGTGCTCCGACACACACCCACGTACTAACATATTGTACATACCATCAATCTCTCTCTCTCTCTCTGCTGTAGAATGCATTTGGTAATGCATCTGAGGGTTTCAACATGTTCAGCTCAGCAGGCTACAGTGAATCAGATCTTCTCTTCAGTGATTCCACCCACCACATGCTGAGGGTTCTGGGTAGCTACACCTCATGGCTGGGCCCCACTTATACCACAGCGCTGCAAGCCTTCGAGTGTGAGGGTAAGAAAGACAGACAGACAGACAGACAGACGGACGGACGGACGGACGGACGGACGGACGGACGGACAGACGGACAGACGGACGGACGGACGCTCTTAAATAGAATACAGAGAGAACAGTGTAGTGCCTCAACAAACAAGGATACCAGGTGAACAATGAACCTAGCATCTGTCTAATAACAAAAAAAAATAATTAAAATGAGCAGCAATGGTAAGTAGAAGGCACAATAAATAACAATAGAAAAGTTTAGATAGATGTCAGGCCTGAGATTGGTAAGTCGGGGTTCGATCCCCAGTCGGGTCATACCAACTACTATAAAGATGAGACCCAATGCCTCCCTGCTTGGCACTCAGCATCAAGGGGCAAGTCCCTGCGACATATTAGCGTCATGTCCAGGGGGTGTACTTGTACAGTAATAATAATGAATTGCATTTTTATAGCGCTTTTCCAAGCTGCCTCACGCTACAGAAACAGAAGAATAGGCTCCTGCCCTATGGGCCTCATTGCTCAGCAAGACTTACTTTTATTACATAGATATGAAATATATGGAGAGATGAGAGATGTATTTATATAAAGTACACTTCAAATGTAATGCAGACCTGATCGCATTTCAATTCATGGTTCTTTACTTGCAATTCAATTCAAAATTAGTTTGCAGTATTTTGATCCTTTTCAACGCAGAATAAGTTCTCACTCGAGGAACTAATTTACCCAGTATTTGTGGAATATAATGTAGATTATACAACAGGTCATTTAGACAGAGGAAGCAATCTAATTGGTTGAAACAGCTTTCTATAGCTTAAACCATGATAATGGCACGGCTAATCAAAACAAAGAATTCAGCCGTGCTTTTCTCTCCATTTGTGGTCATAGTGGCTATATCTGTAATTGGAAAAAAATTATCTTAGTTTGCAATATTACACTCAAGGGTGTTCTTTATCATCATTAATGCACACCTGCGGTGCCGTAGGAACCTCACCCTGTGGGCGAGTTCCAAAAGGTATCGCAGATAAAGAACACCCTCGGGTGTAATATTGCTTAAGTAGTGTGAGAATGCGAATGATTCACAAAAGCAGTTATATCAATGTCAAATTGAGGTGGTTGAAGGTTAATATTAAAGCATCACAATGCGTTAATGCATTTCTCCACCCCAAATATACAGTAAATACATAATCACATAAAGACAATATTTGGTGTATACTGTACAGTAGGCCTACTATTATGCTTGTGCGTGCCATGGATGGATGTGTGTAACCGTGCTAGTGTGTGCAAGTGTGCGCAAGTGTGTGTGCATGCATGTATGGGCACGTTCGCGCGTGAGTGTTTGTGGTGCGTGCGACCGTGCGTGTGTCCGTGTATCCGCTGCAGCTGTTCTCATTATTCTGTTCTCTCTCCCTCCGACAGGCTTCTGCTGATAGAACAAGAGGAGGACATCCAGCGCATCAACTTCCATCTCATCCCTCCATCCCCGCTCTTCTCTCGTTCTGCCTCCCATCCCAGCCATCTGTGTCCCTTTTCTGATTCCATCTCAACGTCTCGCGTCAGCCCATGCTATACATCCCCTCACCACCACCACCACCACCACCCCATCCGGCCACCCACCCCCCATGCTATGCTTTTGTGTGTGTGTGTGTGTGTGTGTGTGTGTGTGTGTGTGTGTGTGTGTTCACTCCATGCCTGTCGTTTTGTCTCTCTCTCTCTCCCTTCCTCCAACCTTCGTCCAGTATTACAGTATGGTTGTTTGGGAAAACGACTAATGGGATGGTGGTGCAGTGGCGGTGGAGACGGGTGGAAAATATGCCCCTGGAAGTTCAGCTCGTAACACGCCACCAAACAGCCACCCACACGGGCGTTCGGAAAATGCCACCTGGCCGAAGGATAGGTTGAAGAATTGTGAATAGAAGAGTAGTACATAGTATCCTATTTCTCACACGAATCGCTGTATGTCCCATTCTTTAAAAAAAACTAAAGAAACAATTAAGGGCTTTGATTACTGAAAATGAAACGGCCTCTAAAGTAGTGAAGTAGTTGACACAGACTTCCATAGAGGAAGCTGATATCCTAGCCTGTTGGTTGGCTGGAAAATGGTGCTCTCTCTCCTTGGCTTGTTGCTCTAGTCTAAAGCTCTCTCCTTCTGCCCTCCACTGGGACGCTCTCTGGCTGCTGGTATTTACTCTGTGCTTACGTAAATGGCTCTGTTTCTGTTGTGCGTGTGTGTGCATGTGTGTTGTGTGTGCATGTGCGTGTGTGTGTCTGTGTGTGTGTGTACGTACAGTATGCCCTGTTCCCACAGCCATTATTTCCCAATTGGCAGTCTGGCATGTATGGCGTGTTTGTGTGTGCGTGAGGAAGAGAGAACAAGTTGGACAGAGGAGTGAGTGTGTGCGTGTGTGTGTGTGTGTGTGTGTGTGTGTGTGTGTGTGTGTGTGTGTGTGTGTGTGTGTGTGTGTGTGTGTGTCCGACTGTCCGTGTGAGTGTGCATGCATTCGTGCATGTGTGTGTGTTTCTGTGCATTCATGCAATCATGAGTAGATGTGCACATTCGTGTGTGTGTGTGTGTGTGTGTGTGTGTGTGTGTGTGCGCCTGTGTGTGTCTGTGTCTGTCCGACTGTCCATGTGTGTGCATGCATTCGTGCATGTGTGTGTGTTTTTCTTTGCATTCGTGCAATCATGAGTAGATGTGCACATGCGTGTGTGTGTGCGTGTGTGCGTGCGTGCATGCATACCAATGCATCTACTTCTTTGTGTGTGAGTGTGTCCTAATGTGCATTTGTGTTTGTTACGGTAGTACGGCAAGCTTTCCCACGGCTTGTGTAGTTTACAATGATTTTCTGGTGCCAGTACACATGTTGGGCTTCACTGCTTTCTCACGTCTGCCGTAATGGAGCTTGTTCCCAGCTCCAAGTGTACTGTTACGCTATACACACACACAGGAAGAGAAGGGGATTAGGGCTTCAGTGGTCTTCAGTGACCCCATGCCATGCGCTACCTATTTCCAAAGCTCATATCATGTTCAACGATGCCAGATTTTGCGAGAGGAATATCAGTCATTTTAACTACATAAATTACGCTGACAAATACATATTGATTTGGGTCTCCTTAACATGAAAAAAGCAACTACCCGCAACTACCAATATTTGCAAGCAACTTTACAGGAAAAAGTCACTTATAATAAGCAGAATTGCAATGCTGATCATGTTATGCAGCGATCAACTAAAAACAGCAATTCACAAACCTGAAAAAAAAAGGGAAAAAAAGTGCGAGTGGGTTTCCATGACAACAGGATTTGAAATGCATTCACATGGTGTCCTTGTCATCCTAGCTGTCAATTCAGGGACTAGTTAGATTTAGGATGGCAGGTGGATGCAATTAACTTCCTGGTTAGGATGAAAACTAACAAACATGACCTCATTCCCAGCATGCACCTGTTCCATTTATTCATCAATCTAACAATAGAGTGAAAGGATGAGCGGTGAATGATACCCGTGGTATTAGAGAAGCTTAGTTATATCTATAATAGCATTTTCATTGTGACTGACACGTTGATATTGTTACACTAATTGAGATATGTTGATAAGGATAGGATTTAAGAGAAAAGTTATTGAGCTGAACGTGTTTAAGACGGGTTTTTTTATGAGACAGATACTGTGAGCCTGTGGAAATGAAATATAATTACTCATAATTACTGCATTATGAGGAGAAGGTGGTTGTCAGCAAGCGTGGCCTTTATTTTGATCTACTTTACTTGACCTACAAATCATGTACTGTAAGTCTGTAACACACATAAAGGGATGTGTTTATACTGGGTTTTTGCTTTCGTTCTCTTGAGCGTCTGCCCCCTTATTTTGTCTTTCACACTCAACACACTGCTCCGTAATAAATTCATGAGTCGGATAATGTTCTCCTCACCTGAAACAGCAGTGTTTTGAAATTATGTTCAGAATAACCTATACATAATCCAGAGTTAGTACACCAGACCAAGATACAGACAACGTATTTCACTGGCCTAGTAAACTCTTTATAAAAGCCACACAGGATGTTATTTTGGGACAGCACTGCTGACGGAGGACAACCTAAAGACATTGACTACTCCTTGTCACCACCAATCCCATGCAATTTGGTCTCGTTCATCAATATTTGGCCTTAAACTCTACATCCCAGGAGCGTTTTGGGCATTTGGATACATGACCACACTTGCGACATCATGTGGCAGCCAAGTCTATGGACTTAGTTTGCTTTACGCAGTGATGTCATGTGGCAGTACAGTGGGCCCCTCACTTCACACAAGTGTAATTTTTTAACATTTATGAAAAACAGGTTTGACAACTTTTTAACCAATATCAGCAGCAAATTGCACCCTGGAGCAGGCATGAGGCATTACAGCTTAATCGTTTGAAGAAGTCTGTTGTAGTTAGAGTGTTTGACTCTGGTTCGTACTGTCTGTGCTTTTATTTTGTTTTCATTTGCTATCAATTCACAGCCATCATGAAGCTTTTATGTAAATACCCTCTCCCTCTGCTGCATGAATGTTTAGCGCTGCAACTCCTTGTTTTGTTCAGTTTTTTTCCCCAACCAATTAAATCATTGATAAAAAAACTGCCTCCTGTGTCCTTCCTTTCGATCATGCCTCTAGCCTTTGCATCATCTACTTTTCATTGTATTTGTATTTGTATTTGTTGTTTGGGACATATTTTTGCCTCAGTTGCGCACCACTCTATCCTTCTTCAAGTAGTAATAGTAATAGTTTGTGACGTATGCAGAAGTGCATTTTACGCCTGTGTAGGCTATATGGCTCTGTGGCAGTGATACGTCCCAGTCTTCACCTATGGGTTTATCAATGTAGCTTTATATGGCTCTGTGGCAGTGATACGTCCCAGTCTTCACCTATGGGTTTATCAATGTAGCTTTATATGGCTCTGTGGCAGTGATACGTCCCAGTCTTCACCTATGGGTTTATCAATGTAGCTTTATATGGCTCTGTGGCAGTGATACGTCACAGTCTTCACCTATGGGTTTATCAATGTAGCTTTATATGGCTCTGTGGCAGTGATACGTCACAGTCTTCACCTATGGGTTTATCAATGTAGCTTTATATGGCTCTGTGGCAGTGATACGTCCCAGTCTTCACCTATGGGTTTATCAATGTAGCTTTATATGGCTCTGTGGCAGTGATACGTCCCAGTCTTCACCTATGGGTTTATCAATGTAGCTTTATATGGCTCTGTGGCAGTGATACGTCACAGTCTTCACCTATGGGTTTATCAATGTAGCTTTATATGGCTCTGTGGCAGTGATACGTCACAGTCTTCACCTATGGGTTTATCAATGTAGCTTTATATGGCTCTGTGGCAGTGATACGTCACAGTCTTCACCTATGGGTTTATCAATGTAGCTTTATATGGCTCTGTGGCAGTGATACGTCCCAGTCTTCACCTATGGGTTTATCAATGTAGCTTTATATGGCTCTGTGGCAGTGATACGTCCCAGTCTTCACCTATGGGTTTATCAATGTAGCTTTATATGGCTCTGTGGCAGTGATACGTCCCAGTCTTCACCTATGGGTTTATCAATGTAGCTTTATATGGCTCTGTGGCAGTGATACGTCCCAGTCTTCACCTATGGGTTTATCAATGTAGCTTTATATGGCTCTGTGGCAGTGATACGTCCCAGTCTTCACCTATGGGTTTATCAATGTAGCTTTATATGGCTCTGTGGCAGTGATACGTCACAGTCTTCACCTATGGGTTTATCAATGTAGCTTTATATGGCTCTGTGGCAGTGATACGTCCCAGTCTTCACCTATGGGTTTATCAATGTAGCTTTATATGGCTCTGTGGCAGTGATACGTCACAGTCTTCACCTATGGGTTTATCAATGTAGCTTTATATGGCTCTGTGGCAGTGATACGTCACAGTCTTCACCTATGGGTTTATCAATGTAGCTTTATATGGCTCTGTGGCAGTGATACGTCCCAGTCTTCACCTATGGGTTTATCAATGTAGCTTTATATGGCTCTGTGGCAGTGATACGTCACAGTCTTCACCTATGGGTTTATCAATGTAGCTTTCGCCAATGACAGGCCACATGGCCAGCTATAGTGAATATGTCTCTCTTCAAAGTCAACGCAACAGCAGAACTGCTGGTATTTAACAACGTGGATTGCTTAATTGCCACTGCCGGTTTCAGGGCATATTTTCCTCCCAGACACATATTCGTTACATTTTGTTTGCCTCAAAGCCAAATGAAGTGTAGTACTAGTATAGCTATGAGATGTGAATGGCATTTGATGTTAAAATCCCCCATCAGAACAGGAATCCTCAGTGTTATAGGCTATCCATTTCCCCAAAACCCTGTTTTGTCGGCCTGTAAACCAAACGTGTAGCCAACATGTGAGATGTGACTGGCATTGAAATCATGTTAATCGATATTTACAAGTAAGTGTGTGTGTGTGTGTGTGTGTGTGTGTGTGTGTGTGTGTGTGTGTGTGTGTGTGTGTGTGTGTGCGTGCGCGTGTGTGTGTGTGTGAGGAGGATATTTGAGCTGAAAAGGACTTAATTTTGTCATTGTAATAGTAAAGCCATTCTAGCTGTAACAAGGGAGGAAACTCACACAGTGTATGAACCAAATCAACGCCACAGACCTGGCTCGAGCGCTCCCAGCTCAAGCCCCCAGGCAGTAAGGCTATCCAACGTAGAAGCTGCCACTACCTACTGGCGAAAAGTGGAACTGCAGCACGTTCATCGCGGCGTCGCTCCGGTCCTCCCTCTCTCCTTTATACCTCTATGAGTTAGCTGCATGGTGACTGGAGGGAGAGAACGTGAGACATAGAGTTATAAACTTAGAGTATATATGAATAGAGAAGGCACCCAGAGGAAACACTGAGGCGAAATGGACATAGTGGCCGAATTTGATATTGCAGCCTGGCCCCAAACACATGAACGCGCTGGTCCGTTGACTATCATTGTGCACGTTCACGACGGCAGCACGCTCGTGCGCGTTCAACAGCAGCGCGTTCATGTGTTTGGGGCCACTCATTGCAATCCATCCCAGAATGCATTCTGTTCCTACCCGGAAGGAGGAGTGAAATCGCCTCATGCGCTTTTGAGCAACTTAATGCAAGTGGATGGAAGGAGAACTCCGATGTCATCTCTATTCATATATACTCTAAAGTTATAAAGGATAGAGGGTGGACTGCCCCGCCCCCTACTATTCATTTTGATGGAAGTTGCTCAGTGGCGTTTTGAAGCACCCGGAATTTTCTGCATTTTGAGTCCAAAATGCAGAAGTGCTCAATGTTAAACCCGAGCTGTAAACATAAATGCACGGGCCCGTCTGCATTCTCAGCTCTGACCAGTAGGGCTCAGTGCTTCAACGCTGGAGAGCTTCCCTGGGAGCTTGGACTGGCCCTGCTGCCTCTTA
>NC_137876.1:35342176-35362176 GCF_963924005.1 Protomyctophum bolini
GAGGCAGAGGCATTCCCACCTTCCCATTTGTGCCGGCCCTGCCTACACACACACGCACACACACACGCACATGCATGCACGCACACACACTCAAACTGATTAATTTTCCATCACTAACCCATCCTGTCATAAGTTCGAGTGCTGGCTCATTAAAACTCTTTACCCCCCCCCTCCCCTCAGGAGCGTTGTGAGGTTGGCTTCATGCAGCTGTGAAGGCGTATACATACACAGGGCGGAGATGGTGTTCAAAAAAAGAGACAGGCAGGATGCTGGTGGGATGTTGGATCAGAGGAGGATGGAAGGAAGGAGGGAGTTAAGAAGAAATAAAGAAGGAAGGAAAGAAACTAATTATGTCAAAAAGTATAACTTTATTTTTGATGGGCGCTATAGCCCGTCCTTAGTATAAACAGTCATAGTGTCGATGTTGTCTGAACACAAACGTCATTGACAATGAGTGGAGAATTTAGGTCATATGTGCCTGAGCAAATCGGCTGTCGGTATGTCGGTGCAAACCCTTGGCCAATAAGGGACCATCAATTTGCTCATTGTCACCAATTCAGAATTATACATCTTTCTCATGTAAGCTGTTGTTATGTACGATGATATGAGCGCCCTTCACTTCACACAGGTGTGATTTTTATTATACTGTATGTTCTTGACAACCATATATCCATATATGCCTATATTGTATGCCCATATCATATATGAAGATCCCTGATGTCCATATAGGCTGTGGGCATGCCCATATGTTCTGATGTCCACATATTATACAGTATATGGGCATATCGATCGGATCAGTGGTTCTGGATATGCCTATACTGTTTTGCACAGTTTTTGCAGAACACCAACATTTTGCTGCTTGTACCCGTGAGTGAGTGACAAACAAGCCCCCCTCTCGGATATTGATTCTTGAGTAGGGGAGTGAGATGGGGAAGGAATAGCAGAAGGGAAGCAAGAGAGTAGAAGGAAAAGCACAACGGAGTGGAGAACAAAGTGGGTGAGGAAGAAGGAGAAAGATGATGAATGAGGAAGTCGATGCAGGGAGACTGTAGAAAGTAGACTAGTGTTAGGGGGGAAGGGATGACAGATGAAGAGTGTGGAGGACTGAGGAGACTTATGAGGAGGAGGAGGAGGAGGAGGAGAGAGAGAGGAGGAGGGAAAAGGCAGTAAAAGTTGGCTATGAGGTATAGGGCTGGGCAATTAACCAGAAAAAAAACGATAGTTACGTATGTAACTACGGATCTATGAGTCCCAATAAGGATGTATTCAGTGCTTTAAGCACCGCCTCTGGCGGTCAGCAGGGACGAAATAGAACTGACCTTTAGAACCAATAAGTGTAGGCTAATCATATAACCGAGAAGCTATAGTTTAAAAAAATATATGAATAAATCGACACAAATTAATTCTAATAGATTTTTTTCTGACTACTGGTAAATAGACTAAATTGATTAGTCTGATTAACCACTTAAAGGCTATATTTTGTTGTGAACACACTTTGTTTTACAATGGTGGCGTGCACAAACAAAGTCCTCCTTGGAGCATGGGTCTCCGCCAGGTCAGGTAGGTTATTGTGGTCTCCTGGTGGCGCAATCTGTAGGAGTAATATTTAAAAAATATATATGTTTTGCTAAAATTGGCCTCCTGTTGGGACTATAACATGCCAATCTGAAAGATTTTGGAGCAGAAATTCTACTCTGGCTCCCAGAGGGAGTGCGTGCACAGTTTCAAATATTAGAAATAATCGTGACATTGATTTGAAGTCATATCACCCAGCCCTATATGAGGAGAGGAACGTAAGGGACCCAATGATAGCCTATTGGAATCAAAGGTGCTGAGAAAAATGAACCAATAGTTTACTCTTATAAAAATAAAAAAAAGATTATAATGACATGCAAAAGATAGGGGTGCCAGGTTGACAGTGGTAAAGAAGTGATGGTAGTAAATGAGGTTGAAGAGATGGAGGAACAGGAAGTACTGAAGGAGAGGCGGTGGGGGGGGGGGGGGGATGAAGATAATGTGGAAGAGAAGGAAAGAGGAGTGATGTTCCATTCGGGGGGGAAGATATAGAGAAAGATTGGACAGGCCAGGAAGGAAAGAGGAACACTTATAGGGGAGGGAAAGGATAGAAAAAAGGGATTTTTTGGCAGGATGTGAAATAAGAGAAGATGGCAAAGGGAACCAATAGTCAGGAAAATGTGGGGAGGGATAAAAGGAAGTGTAGCAATTGAAATTAGGAGGGATGTCAAGTAGAAATAAGGTAAACGGTGTGTCTTTTTTGTTACGCTAACGATATTAACGCTATATGAAGTCCCATATCATAGCTGTTTAGCTTTAATGTTCAATCTGGCGCTCCTTTTCATTAGGAGGATAATGCTATACTTATTACCTCTTCATTGCCAGGGTATTATGATAAATGTGTTCCAATCAGGCCCGCATTAATACCATCAGTGCGGACATTAGCACCATCAGTCAGCACGCCGCTGATAATAACTCATGATTGTTGTGATTTAGTCCCAACCCCACGACAGCTGGGCCTGCATTTAAGGACCATTAGTTACAGAAAGAGACGCAAGGAAGGAGAGAGTCAAAACAAGGGAGAGAGAAAGAGAGATGACTCGGGGAGGGAGAGAAGGATTGAATGGGGGAGCTGATGGGAGAGGGTGAGGGAAGGATGAGGAAGGCAATGGGAGAGGACTAGAGAGTGAGGATGGCAAGAGAACGAGAGAAAAGAGGCTTTGAATGAAGAGATTGAGGAAAAGGTGGAGTGATTTAAGATTAATTTCCACTTTCTCATACGATAGTGGCGTGCACAAAAAAGACGAGATTTCCAAGCTAGCTTCTTATTTTTGGTGAGGGACACCACCTTTATACCAAGTATAAATTCAGCATTAGAAAGACGGCATGACCAAGACGCTGTGGTTTCAGGGCAATATGACGGATTCCATCATGAATACATTGAATCTTGTTTTGCAGCTGAACTCATCTACGGTAATCTATATCTCTGCCCTTGATCTGAACGGCTGAACGCATGCAGAGATCCTACAGTACCAACCCTACGCAGCCCCCTCTCGATAAAATATAGGTTAATAGAGAACATGGCTGTAAAGTCTAGCAGTGTGGTGTAGCCTGTATGTGAGAAATGGGGCAGAAGGAACAATGGCGGCAGAAGAAGAAACTATCTCACACAGACATTAAGCATGAATATTATATCGGGCCGCACCGCCAAAGGCCCCAGATCAGTGTTGCTCCTGCTCACACTGGCTCACCGACATCTATTACACAGTAAAGTGGAGCGTTCCTTATGAATATTACACACCTCTCTGTGTTAAAAGCTTTTTAACTGCGTGACGAGATGCTGCACAGCTGTCAAAACGGTGCACACAAGAGAGAGAGAGGGGGGGGGGGGGGGGGGAAGGGAGACGGAGAGGGAGAGAGAGGGAAGGGAGAAATGGAGGGGTAAAAAAAAGAGAGGAAATGAGAAAGGGATAGATGAAAATGGGGAGACAGCGAGAAAGTGAGAGAGAGAGCGGGGGTATATAGGTGTGAAAATGTGTTCAAGGTGATTTATTGTCACATGAACAATACTGCAGGTAGCAACATTGGAGGCAGCAAAGTTCAGCGAAGGCAGTGAAATTCTCACGTGTGCGTGCGTGTACATGTACGTGAATATCTTTGTGGTGTTCTTGTCATCTCGGTGGCACTGGCACTGCATTAGGGCCATAGGGACCAACAGACAGCTCAGAACATGCAGCAAAGCCCTGCTGTGGCGTACAACGTGTATGTTTCCAGGTATGTGGGTGGGTGCGTGTGCATATGGTGCGGCATAATTAAGAAACCATAGTGGTATGATGAAGAGAGAATACCTCACATGCATGCTCACCACTTTAAAGCATTGTGTAATGATTAAATCATTGTTCCCACACATGTGTGTGAGGTGTTTCCAGATGGGTGGATGTTTGCTATACAGAATGTAGAGCAGAAATGGAAAGTCCAACATAAAGCATAATACAGTATCGCCGCTGTCAGGTGGAAACCATGTATGTCACAAATACTGTTACTTTGGACGAAACAGAAAGTGTTTAATAGTTGTGAGCTTGAAGATCAGCTATTTTCAGGGCATTCATTTGCACACACAAAATCACATTAAAAAGTAGAAAAATAGGAATTACAAGGTTTTTGCCAGATGGCAATGATATGAACTGCAGGTTTTACATCTCACACTGATGTACATTATAACATTGAGCCAACCAACCTAATCTAGTTGTGGGGACATTTGGAGCTGATATTAATAAAAACATTGATCCCTAGCATATAGATATGAATATAGAGATGATATGAATCATATTATGATTCATAAACACTGCGCGCGCACACACACACACACGCGCGCCCACAAATGGCACAAACACGCACACGCAAATCACACGCGCCCACAAATACACAAACACGCACACGCGTCCTGCTCCTCACCTCTCCTTGGCACCTCTCCTCTGAGGTTTGTGAAGGCAGCTGGCTGTGAGAGCAGGTCTCAGCTCTATTAAAACCAGACCTCATCTCATCTGCCATCTCCCCCACTGTAAATATACTCTACATGTTCACACCGTGCTCTGCTCTCCTTGAGTGCTCCGACCCGCGCGTCCTCCCTGCGCTGGGATAGGAGAGGGGCATACATTAACTTCTTCAAGGCAGAGTATCCTTGAACCCTTATAAAGCACCTTTTATGACTTCCCATGTGAACGTCCTACACTGAATGTGAATAGTACCAAACAACTATGAAATAGTTGTCTTGCCACATGTTCCTGGCTCCTATAGTGTACCTTGGGGGGTAAACACTCCTGCATGTTCGTTACATTTTAGGCTTTCCTCATAGATGGGACAATATGAAGCCATACAGTATGTGCATTTTCATGCTGTGCATGTTATATACACATACAGTGTTTGAGTGTTACCAAATATCTTTCTATAGGGAGAATCATGATTAGGGTGCAAGATTATTCAGGATTCAAGAAAACTACGGAAGAAATTCACAGCTTATGAATTAATCGATGGTCCATTGATGAAGTTGAATCAACTATCAATTATATGGAGAAATATAATTATCCAGTTATATGCAGCCAAACTGAATTCAAATAATTGTTTAGCGACAAGAAATTAATTCAAGATCACATTAGGATATTGACTGATTTTGTAGATCTTTTTGTAAATCATTATTACAAAGTATTATAAAGTGTCCCACTTTTAAGTAAAATAACCCTATACTATTCATTCAGGGGGTAATCTTAGGTGTTATGAACATGTATCCATTTGAGCAACCACCAAGTCTACATACTTCTCTGCGCAAGCCTGCTACTACTAAGTGATTCTGATTCAGTTTCTCAGTGTCAAATTGTATTACTCGTTATAACGTTATAGTAAAAATAGATCTTCTGATGATGCAATTATCATGGCTCTTCACACTGCAATTTCTCACCTGGAGGGGAGTAACTGCAGTGTGTGACTGCTATTATTAAACTACATACAGCTCGGTGTTCAACACAATAGCTCCTCTCAAGCTTATCATCAAGCTCAGTCTCAGTCGAATTCAGCTACGGTACCTGCAGATTTACTCATTGGATAAATAATAAAACATAACTACTGTATAAATGACACCTTTCAGGATTCGTTCCACTTCCTACTAGAAATAAGATGTACCGTACAAATATAATAAGAGGGACTGCCAGGAAATGCCATCAATGCATGTGGTGGAAAGGGCCCAACATCTGTAGGATGATAGGAACCCCCGGTGTTCTATAATGTTCTATAACAGCACCATGGAGAGCATCCTGATTAGCTGCACCACTGCCTGGTATGAGAACTGCACCGCTCTGCACCGCAGAGGAGAAACACAACACCACTGCCTGGTATGAGAACTGCACCGCTCTGCACCACAGAGGAGAAACACAACACCACTGCCTGGTATGAGAACTGCAGCGCTCTGCACCGCAGAGGAGAAACACAACACCACTGCCTGGTATGAGAACTGCACCGCTCTGCACCGCAGAGGAGAAACACAACACCACTGCCTGGTATGAGAACTGCACCGCTCTGCACCACAGAGGAGAAACACAACACCACTGCCTGGTATGAGAACTGCACCGCTCTGCACCGCAGAGGAGAAACACAACACCACTGCCTGGTATGAGAACTGCACCGCTCTGCACCGCAGAGGAGAAACACAACACCACTGCCTGGTATGAGAACTTCACTGCTCTGCACCGCAGAGGAGAAACACAAAGAGAGGGTGGTGAAGAGCAGTGGGGGAAAGTAACTAAGTACATTTACTTAACACATTTTGGACTGAAATGAGAAATGAGAAATTGTGCGAGAAATGAGAAATTGTGCGAGAAATGAGAAATTGTGCGAGAAATGAGAAATTGTGCGAGAAATGACAAATGTTATTTGTTGACTTCGTTTTAGTCAGTGGAAAAAGGTAGTCAACGAACATTTTTTGTCAACGAAAACACTGGTCTCATGGGCACCCACAGATCTGTGATTTAAAAAACACTGGTCTCATGGGCACCCACAGATCTGTGATTTAAAACAACACTGGTCTCATGGGCACCCACAGATCTGTGATTTAAAACAACACTGGTCTCATGGGCACCCACAGATCTGTGATTTTATTATCCTGCTACCCTAATAGACAGGGGTACATGAGCACCTGGCCGTTCATTCGTGCTCTATCTCCGACCAAGCCACACTTCCACCACACATCTCTCTATGCAAAATAAAACCTGCACACTCCCACAAAAGACATAGACTACATTGCATTCGCCAAAAATGTCTTCTTTACTGTTTAAATATTACTTTTCTGAAACACGCTATTCTTGCTCAACCTCAACAGCCTACGTCAGAATCGTCATGTTGGCGTCTACTACGCCAACTACGTTCACTTAATGGGGCCAGTCCTTCACAGTGACACACGCGTTAGATCAACCACGCGACCGCGATGGTTTCTACCCCTCAATGTCGTGCCTACTCTACACTGCCATCCGAAGGCCCCTCCCCCTTTCACTGCTCCTGTGTGTGACCTGTGAACTACTCTCTGACTGCACTGTGGCTTGATTTATATGTGCGAGGTTGAAATGTAATGCACATAAATTAATTATAGGTCCAGCAAGCAAATCATGATTGTCTGTTTGTGCTCAATAGGTCACCATCACATTCCGATTTTAGGTGTTGTGTTTTCTATGACATTTATTTGGGCCAGTAGTTTCATATCTATCCTTTTTCCGACCAACACAGAACATGCTAACGGTGTTAGCGCGTTAGCATCCATCTTGCTTTTGATTTATATGTGCGAGGTGGAAATGTAATGCACATAAATTAATTATAGGTCCAGCAAGCAAATCATGATTGTCTGTTTGTGCTCAATAGGTCACCATCACATTCCGATTTTAGGTGTTGTGTTTTGTATGACACTTTGGCCAGTAGTTTCATATCTATCCTTTTTCCTTTGACCAACACAGACCATGCTAACGGTGTTAGCGCGTTAGCATCACACAGCTTACAGCGTCAGTGTTGCATGAATACTTTCAACCATGACAATGCCGACTACTTTTGCTACACACACTTCCCAAGGATTATGGAGATGTCTTTATTTTTTTTTTAAGGTTGAGAAATGAAATAATTATGGTCGTTTCTAATCTCAGCATTTCACAAGAGAAAGACGTGGATGCCTTTCGCTGCGCTGTTGGCGTTGCCATGTCTCATAGAAACAAGTAAATAGGTCTTTAAAAAGAATCCCAAAACAAGCGCATATAACAGGGGTCTGTAACCTATTTTAAATGAAGTGCCATGTTTTTATTTTCTAGATAGTGAGTCAGCCACAAGCTCACATCACAACAATAATCCATGTAATAATCACAATAACAATACTAATAATAATAATCATAATAATCCTGCTACCCTAATAGACAGGGGTACATAAGCACATGGCCGTTTATCCAACAGCTTTCTCCGACCCAACCACACTTTCACCACACATCTCTATATGCAAAATAAATTCGGCACACTCCCAGAATACATATAGGCTACATTTCATTGAAAGAAATGTCTTAATTACTGAATAAATATTACTTTTGTCAACCACGCCATTGTTGCTCAACATCACCAGCCTACGTCAGAATCGTCATGTTGGCGTCTACTACGCCAACTACGTTCACTTATTGGGGCCAGTCCTTCACAGTGACACACGCGTTAGATGAACCACGCGACCGGGATGGTTTCTACCCCTCAATGTCGTGCATTTGCTGCGCCCTTCTAATGCTGCGCCACGCCTACTCTATACTGCTCCATGCGACTCGAACAGCGTCAGCAGCAGCAGCTCCGAGCCTCCGTCAGAAAGGCTGCCCACAGCACTGCACAGCCCCACACCCAAATGAATCGAATGAATGAATAAGGCGCTTATATCGCTATTGCTCAGTGGATGGGACATTTACATTAAAAGCAATCGGATGGACGCGTGGATAACGGCATGGTTGTGTGCAATCGGAGGGAAAGCTTCCATAATCCATATAGCTTCCATGCTAGCTGCTTCAGACACAGGGGAGGGGAGGGAGAAATAGTGCGAAATAGCGCTTATGCAACAATTACCCTAAAACACAAACACCTCAACTCGATGTCATTGTGAATAAGAATTTCCAGCGAAATAATAATTTTTGGAAGGACACTTTCACCCAGTATGAAGCTAAATGTGGAAGCCGTGTGTGTCACACCAAAACGGCTGACCTATAGAATCCTGTAACCAGCCTCTCGCACTGCCTGCGAGTTGGCTCCGTCTAAGGCTCCGTCTTATGAGCAAATTTAGAACTTCCGGTCTGACAGCTAGCAGATTTAAGACATCCGGTTGCTTTCAGAATAAAATAAGATTATTTCATTCGTTAATTAAATAATTTTTACATTACATTATTAGTATTATTATTACATTACAGTTATTGTAAAGACACACATTATGTTTCTGTGTAAAAATAAGTAATTAAATAACATAAAAAAGTTATCTAAATGGATAAATGCTATTCACTGGAGTGCATGGACTTTATAAAGTGGACACTGGACAAAAGACGGCTCCGCCAGGCAACTATCTGGACATACCCACGCGTTTGGGAAGATGTCCTCTACCACCCCACAGTCTCCGCTAAGCGGGAGAGGTGTAAAATTCACAGCAGCAGAGCTTCTACTGGGGTCAATGCAAAAAAATGTACCGTTTCCGGACCCAGAATGGACACTGGACAAAGAGGCCTCCGCGAGGCAACTATCTGGACATACCCACGCGTCCGGGGAGATGTCCTCTACCACCCCACAGTCTCCGCTAAGCGGGAGAGGTGTAAAATTCAGAGCAGCAGACCTTCTATTGGGGTCAACACTCAAAAAAGTGCCGTTTCCAGACCCAGAATGGACACTGGACAAAGAGGCCTCCGCGAGGCAACTATCTGGACATACCCACGCGTCCGGGGAGATGTCCTCTACCACCCCACAGTCTCCGCTAAGCGAGAGAGGTGTAAAATTCAGAGCAGCAGAGCTTCTACTGGGGTCAATGCAAAATAAATTACCGTTTCCGGACCCAGACTGGACACTGGACAAAAGACGGCTCCGCGAGGCAACTATCTGGACATACCCACGCGTCCGGGGAGATGTCCTCTACCACCCCACAGTCTCCGCTAAGCGGGAGAGGTGTAAAATTCAGAGCAGCAGACCTTCTATTGGGGTCAACACTCAAAAAAGTGCCGTTTCCAGACCCAGAATGGACACTGGACAAAGAGGCCTCCGCGAGGCAACTATCTGGACATACCCACGCGTCCGGGGAGATGTCCTCTACCACCCCACAGTCTCCGCTAAGCGAGTAAATGGGTGCAGTAAATGTGAAATGTGGTGATGCTGGCATCACAATAGATGCCAGCATCACGCTGCCTCCGTCTAATAAGCACATTTACAACTTCCTGTTTGGAAACCGAAACAGATGCTTCTGACATTTGCCTGTGCGTGCTTAATCGTTGTACTTCTGAACACATTTCCCAAATCTCAGTGATTTATCCACACATCGCTCTGTGTGTGTGTGTGTGTGTGTGTGTGTGTGTGTGTGTGTGTGTGTGTGTGTGTGTGTGTGTGTGTGTGTGTGTGTGTGTGTGTCGCGTCGCCCTCCAGCTGCAATTGCGAGTGTGCGCTGTGTGCAGGGCACACTACTGAGTTTAAAACCACAGCTGAAACATGAAGTGGAGTCTGTCAATTCCCGCAATTTCCTTCTTCCCATATTGCGCTGCAACGACACTAGGATTGAGCCCCCCGAAGGGGGGCGAAATTCTAGTAGAGATTATGGAAAAAGACTGGAAATAGGAGGCAGAAACGTGTCATTTTCAGTACATCCATAAAATATTTAGCTTGGACAGTGCACATTCTGTAGGCTACTACTTTTCAACACAACACGATAAAAAGGTGAAATGTTATCAGCAGCACAACATGATCTGGTCATTATTATCACCGAAAAATAACATAAAATGTGCTGCTCAGTGCTCAAGTCACAGATGTTATGACATTGGGATTTAAAGGCGCCACTGTTATCTGACATTGTGGCCAAAATGTGGTTTTCATTAAATTTGCTAAATGGGATGTGAAATCATTAATGCTCAATAGCTCAAGACTATTCTGGATGCAGATGTAATCGTGTTGTATAATTCCAAGCATATTATGTCTTCAAAATGACACACCCTTCCCTTCCTTTAATAGAAAGTATCCTTAGGATACTATAAAATGCACCTCTTTAAATGGCGACTTCATATACTTCCACAACCTCATATAGTGCAGAGTAGTCATGTACCACCCATAAAATACGACCATCAATATTCATTAACGATTTAGACCGCGACGTCAGAGCTAACTTCTTCAACCCAGTCTTTTAAGATGAACAAATTACCACATCATATTGAAATCGAAGTGGGGAATGGACGGTTCTGAGGGGCTTAATTCTTTTTTTTACAGGGGGACATAAATCCTGGAGGTCTCCTCTGCAGCCGGACTCCTTCCCTGTGGCCTTAAAGGTTAAGAGCCACCCTATAAATAGGCAGGAGAGCACATTAAGGTTCTGATCAAAATGAGGATATATGAGTCCCGCAACGACCATTAAAGGTGTCATGTTACATTAATTCCTCAACGTAATTGACAGTGATTACTCTCTAATTAGTCTGCCGAGACAAAAGGAGCTTGATGGGAGAGATGAACCATTTCTGTCATCTTTGGCACATGTACGTCGTTATCTCATCCACTCTCTGAGATGTAAGTCTATTTGTGTCAATAAATCTATTAATAGGCGAGGAGAATGCATCAGAAATTACACATAGACAGGGTTTATGGAGACGTGGAGAGCACTTTTGAATTCATGGTGTCGTTGAATTTTTTTGGAGATTCTTCATTAAGCTTCATTCTGTGTTAAGGTGTGACTTCTTTGCTAGAAAGCCATACCAGAACAAAGAGGGTTAGACAGCCGTACCCAGTGGTGGAAGTTCTCAACTCCAATAATAATCAAAGTATAAACCAACTACAAGTGAAAGATGCTCTGTCAAATTTCTAATGTATTTGAGTGCTTGCTTTTAAAAATGTTTAAGTAGGCCTATTCAAAATAACATGCTTTTAAAAATGCTTACCGTATAAGTATTCTAAAGCACACATTACAAAGTACATTTTCTTTTCATTATCAATGCATTGCTTCATTAAAAAAAATTCCACACAAAATACAAATAAATTCCAGGCCTTTTCTACAAACTCACAAAGTAATGACACGCACTCATGCATGCATTCACGCACTCACACATGCACGCACACAAACAACCTCCTATCGCGACCCTCTCTCTCTGGTGGTCCTATCATAGGGGTGGATGTGGGATGGATCTATTCCCTGCAGTGCCATGAGAGCCAGCCTCCTTGGCTGTATATTGACTGACCTGTGGAACATACAGCAGCGCCGAAGCCTTTACCACCAACACTCACTCTGTTAGGGAGACAGTTACCCCCAGACAGACAGAAAATCCATAGAAGAGGGAGAGAGAGAGAGAGAGAGAGAGAGAGAGACAAAGAGAGAGAGACAATTACAGTAAATTCACTGTAGGCTATTTTCCAGCACTGTTTCTGACATAGTGAACGTTTCACACTTGTGCATGCTCATGTGCATAATACTCTCTTCTCACACATGGACGCATGCTCACACAGTCACCACACTTTCTGTGGAATTGCATACCGGTAATGTACACTTTTTGCACGCTCACATGAATAATACTCCTACACACACACACACACACACACACACACACACACACACACACACACACACACACACACAAGAGGGATGATGATTATTATTACCCCTCTCCTTGTGGTGCTCTGGGTTGACCTTCCCTGTCTGTCCCCCAGTGTGTTGGTGGTGGTGTGGTGCTGGGTGAACTAGCCAGAGGGCAGTCTGTTTTACACAGCCCCTCTGAGACCATGTGATGGATGCACCATGCTTACTTATGGACCAAAACCTCCACCATGTGGGTGTGGCTGGTTGGTTAGTCGGTTGAACGACTGCATGCAGGTGTGTGTGTGTGTGTGTGTGTGTGTGTGTGTGTGTGTGTGCACACATGTGTGTGTGTGTGTGTGTGTGTGTGTGTGTGTGTGTGTGTGTGTGTGTGTGTGTGTGTGCGCGCGCGCGCATGTGCATGTATTTATGAGTGCGTCTGTGTTTGTGGGAGAGAGAGATGGGTATAGACAGAGGGAGAGAGAGAGGCCCTAACCTTGACCTCCATCTCTGCATAGGGTAAGGTCAGGGTGTGGTACGAGGTGGAGGGGGGTTGTGTGCGCGTGCGTGTGCACTCTGCCTGGTTGACATGACAGAGGGCAGTGTAACCTTGCCATGGAGCAGGTTGGATTCCAGCCCAGAATGGTCCTCACCTTAATCCTCCCACCACATAAACCCATGGCCAGCCAGGGCCCGCGTGTACGCAGAGAGGGGGGTTATATTTCACTTCATGACCTGATCATATTTCTGATAAATCCTCATCATTACACCCCCTAGAAATCCCCAGCTGGACATCAACCCCAATGACTGTTACACTCTGAGGCCACGGCAGAGCATTGCCGCAGTACACCTGTTGATGGCACTATTGAGCTTCAATTTCAGCGTGGGCCATACAACGATGGTGTCTATACAGGCCTACAGATATATAATAGTGGCAGCAGCAGCACACCACCACCACCACCATGCAACCCTTCTGCATGGCCCCCCATCCCCCGTCGGACAACTGATGGATATGCTTGCCCGGAAAAGTACTTATGAAACACTTAACAACAATAATGTTGTTATTTCTCATTCGCTATTCAACGTGGCGGCAATTTAATCCCTCAAAGTGCAGCAGAGGGCATGTTAAAATAAAATATAAAAAATGTGTCCCGTCACGCGACGTCGTTGTGAATAATAAGAAACTGCGAATAAAGCCATACAAAAAAATGCCTGTATCTATATTCTTATCACAGCCATGGGTGATAATAATGCAATCTACGTAGTGTCTCCACAGAGTAATTGGACATGGCAGGTGGGGGTAGAAGGATGGATGCGAAATGAAGAGGAGACGAGCTGCCTGCAGCAGGAGGCGTTCACATGAATATGCTGTTATTCACACCTGATACACTCAAATCTGGAGTGCTCATTTTAACTCCATGAATGTACAAATGTACTCGCAAAGGGCTAAATTAACACTCCACATTTCACTGTGCACCTTACTCTGCAGTCTCTCGTGCCTCACTTGGTTTTTATCTTGAAACAGTACTGGAAACACACTGAACCATCCATTTAGCATGTTGTCATGAAGTCAAATACAGTTACCTGTATACAGCTTTTTTTCTTTTTGCACAAGTTTGTCTGTCGATTGGCTCGAAAATAACAATAAGGCTTCATGATCATTAGCCACTTTAACCCTATGCTGGGTGAGAACAGCTACTGAAAGGGTGCAGTACCAGAAGTGCTGCCCAAGGAAGTTACGTTGATTCTGGGCAGATCTGTTTACATTCCCCCGGCACCGTGTTATGACTGGTTGAAAAAGACAGCTTCTGCATGGGGAAAATACAGTCAACAAAAGTTCTGCCCTACAGACACCCGTTACCTGGCTGGAAATGGGGTTAAAAAAAAAAAAAAACTATACTTAGTTGACAGGATTTCCAAGGGCTTTTCATGTAGTGTTTGAAGAGCCTGTGTGAGTGCAGAGCTGTCTGCAGCCTTGTAGCGAGGGTCTGTATCCATCCTCTCTTTCACTTTGCTATCCCTTCTGTTTGCAGCGTTAGTGCGCTTGCTCTAAATGTTTTAGTCGAAAACGAGGCGATCTACAAGCTCACAATGCATTATGTTGTGACACGTTGTGACTGAGCTTGTAGACCTACTATTTTTGCAGAATGTTCCCCATGAGACTGCATGGTATTATAGCACTAGCACTGCTAACAAGTCAGCCGTACACCATGAGTACATGGTAGGGTCACCCATGGCGGTAAGGTCGAGGGGGAGGTTCCAGACGAAGTGCGATCCAACCTGCTGTGAAGACACGCATCAGGCAGCCACCAACAGACCGGTGTGCTGGCAGTCTTCTGCAACTCCACTCTACAGAAGGTCGTCATGAGCTCTTCATGCCACTGGAAGACGTAGGGCGGAGCCAAGATAGTGAGGGTAGTGACTGCGCACCACTTCCTTCACTTTAATCAACTCCTTGCGCAGGCCTGCTCCAAATACCCTTCGGCTGTTGAGTCTATTGGGTACACCAGAAGGAGACATCAAGACTGGTTTGACAACAGTGCACCGGGAATCCACGATCTCCTTCAGGCAAAACACAAGGCCCTTGCAGCTCATCTATCTAACCTCCAATCTTCTGTCTTGAAGGCTCACCTCATCCGCCTCAGAAGTGAAACCCAGCACACCCTCAGAGCCATGGAAAACGACTGGTGGACCAAGAAGGCCAGCGAAATACAACATCACACAGACACTAACAACTCACATGCTTTCTATGATTCCATCAAGTCCATCTATGGCCCACAGAGAAAGAACATCACCCCGGTCAGGTCAACAGATGGCGCCACCCTCTACAAGGACAAACATCAGATCCTGGACAGATGGGCTGAGCATTTCAAGACCCTGCTCAACACCTCAAACCCTATACAAATGGACATACTCTCCGACCTCCTGTAGACACATTGGACTCCTCCCCCAGCTTCTCAGAGGTACGCAAGGCCATCAACGGGCTAAAGAACAACAAGAGCCCAGGCCTTGATGAGATCCCGGGAGAAATCCTGAAGCATGGTGGATACCTTCTGTTCCACAGAATGCATCAAAACCCTCCTGAAGAAGTGTGACATCAGACCACCAGCGCTGGAGTCCCTGGCTGTTGATCGCCACACATGGAGCTCTACCTGCCACCAGGGAATCGCTCACCTTCAGGAGAAGTTCACAGAGAGGAGAGCACAGCGGCGTGCACAGCGGCACCAGCGTGCCAGGGGTCCACCGACCACCGCTGCTGCCTTCCCCTGCCCCTCCTGTGACAAAATCTGCGGATCACGCATTGGTCTGAGCAGCCACCTGGCTATGCACAGACGACAGACACAACAGTGATCATCCCATGAAATATATTTGGAGCAACGTCATCATCGACATCGATGGACTGCCATAAGCAAGTGTCTGTGGTAATGCATTATTAATATCTTCATATTAGAGTGTTCTGTCTGGGTACGCGGCAAAAAAGTATTGCTGCAGAGAATGAAATCAAATCTGACAAAATGTGTTTGTCACATGTGACAAGCTCTCTATGTTGACTAATAAAACAAACAGAGGAAAATGCAAAATGCTTGACTAATTGAACATATTTATAGTGTTTATACCTTTCTTTGTGATGACTGAATAAAATACTACTACTAGTACAAACTCACAGTCAGTTTAATTAAAAACTCAGGATTTTGCTGTATTGGCTGAGATTTTCTTTTTTTTTCTTCTGCAGGCAATTTTCCTCTTGCCTTAACCCTTACCCTGACCCTAGTACTAACCCTAACCCTGCCAATACCACGGACAAAGAGCACATATTTCATGTGTTCAATCATTGCCGGTGACATTATGGCTATTGCCTGTGCTGTCAGATGTGGTCATAAACTGGCTAACCTCCTCCACTGCCCCCACTGCCTCCTACCCCCACCCAGGCCTTCACACATACACAACCGCAGCAACTCTCCACAACCTCCCATGGCGATGGCGAACTATAGCCTCACTGTGATCATTCCAGAAGCCCTCCTGGCTAACGGCTATGGGCTTTATGGCTTGGGTAGTTGTGATGATCTACACCTTGTCGTATAGTGCAAGCGCAGCTACACAGATGGACAGATTCATGGGTACGCAAGCAGGCACACACACACAGTCACACACACACACACACACACACACACACACACACGCACACACACACACACACACACACACACACACACACGCACACGCACACACACACACGCGCACACACACACACACACACACACACACAGGCTACATACATGCATGCCTGCCACATGTGCATGCATACTGGCACAAACACACACAGACAGACACATGCACAGACAGACTCACACAACACACACACACACACACACACACACACACACACACACACACACACACACACACACACACACACACACACACACACACACAGCTACTGTAGCGAGGGCTAGATGATTTGTCCCTCCAAGTCAAGGAATGTTCTTGAACAGAAAGATAACCGTGTCCCAGGCTCCAGCACCAGCCTAACAGCATATTTTAGTTGCCAAGGTAACCTTACGTTATACTAAGACCCCATTAAAATCCGACAGGATGGGATATAAAAAAAAAAAGAAAAAACAGATCTAACAAAATCCCTCTGAACCTTTAGAACTCTCTTCCTGTATCTCTGTCTTTTTCTCTCTCATACAGTCTCTCTTCCTCCGTTCCCCCTTGGGAGACCAATATTCAAATCCACCTGTATCCCTCTATTATATCCCTCTTCACCTTCATCAATCTGTCCATTTCCCCCTGCTATTTCCTTTGTTCCGAAAAACCATTATAGCTTCCACCCTGGTTTCCTCCTCCTATAACCCCACCTGCGTGGCCACGATCCACGCCTGTCCAACCCATTGTCTCTCCCCCGTTGCTGTCACCCCCCCCCCCCCACGCAGTCCCCTGCCTCCCAGCTATCCATTTTCACTCTTCTCATCCCCCTTTATTCCCCCCGTTATTGCCCCCCCCCCCATCCCGTCCGTACGCCAAGGCGTCCAGAGCATCTCCGTCGATCAGCTGCCGACCTACAGGCTTCCATTTCTCTCATCCTCTCTCAATTCCCTCATATCACCATCACTAGCTCTCTCTCTCTCTCTCTCTCTCCCTATATCCACGACCCCGCTGGCCGTTTCCTTTGAATGTAGATGCCATTACATAAACAGAGCCCAGTGTTCATTTCAGCTGCAGGCTCGGCCTCTTGAAGTTCGGCCATGACATTTGATGAATCGCTCGTCTGTTGTTGTTTTTTTGATGCCTCGTGGCATGCGCTGAAACAGTATCCATCTGTTTTAATCCATTCTGTACGGGAACCCCTTTTGGTGTTTTAACTATTGAAAAATAGCAGATCTACAAGCTCATAGCTACGAGCTTGTAGGTCTGCTATTTTTGAAAAATCGTGAAAATGCGGCACAAATCTTTGAACATATATTCTTTCAGAAGACTTTTTTTAATTTATTTCGACGTCAGGCCTAAATGGGTTAATGTCTCACTTTACACTGTTACGCTCACCCGCTCCATCTGACCGACTGGCTGAGATGTTGTGATCCGTAATGTTAAATCAGAGCCATTTTTATCTGATTCAGCCACATGCCTTCCTCCACCCACCACCATGCACCAGCCCCTCATATTGGTGAATGGTTGTCTGTGAGTGTACGTGCGTGCGCGCGTGCTTGTGTGTGTGTGCTTGTGCATGTGTGTGAGACTCTAATTTGCGAGGTTGCAGGTCGCATTTACTATATGAAATCGTGCATTTCCCGTCAGTCAGTCAGTTGTTTGATTGGTCACCCATAGGCATGACCCTATATGTGAATGCCCCCATAATATGGTCACGCATCACGTCTAGTCATCCAAGCCTCCATATATGGTTACGTATCACATCACATCTCCATATATGAGCTGACTATCATCACCGGGATCAACATATATGATCATATATGTATCAACGACACTGACCTCATCAAACCCTGAGGACAGTCATGCATGGTTTCGCCCTTTTGGGGCGAGGTTGCTTCTCGCTCGCAGGCGTCTTACTGGTACTTGTGAGGGTCATACAGTATATGTACCCAAAATATAGACATTGTGAGGACAGGTTTAACCCATTACCATGGCCAATTCTACAAATGCCTTCTAAATCAGCAGTTCTCACATTTTCACTATAAAATAGCTGGCAGCACGGCACGAAGTGACACACCGTGAGTTTGTATATCTGCTATTTTTGAATAGCCAACGCTATAATCTACAATTTCACATGTTTTCTCGGTTTTAATGCATTGAGGGTTGGGGTTGGAGTTATATGCCTGATTTATAAGCAGTGCGGCGCATTCTAACGCACTGCGTTGCAACTTGTGTGAGCTTGTAAATCTGCTATTTTTAATAGCCACCGCTATAATCTACAATTTCACATGCATGTAGATCTGCTATTTTTGGTGTGCGACATCGGCGTTCAACTATATTACTCAGGCTTTAGGTTTAGTATTAAAATGGGAGGGGGAAATGGTCAAAATGACATTGCTGTCCTTCAATTTATGTCCTCACAAATGTAGTAATGCCATATTGTGTGTGTGTGTGTGTGTGTGTGTGTGTGTGTGTGTGTGTGTGTGTGTGTGTGTGTGTGTGTGTGTGTGTGTGTGTGTGTGCTCGTGTACTGTGTTGCTGGATGCAGCGTATGGTTCAATGGCTGCAGGGAGCTGGGAGCGGACAGACCGACACTGTCCTGTCCCGGGCCACTGTCACACTGATGTATGGCAGCAAATTACCCAGATAAAAGCCTCACGCTACTAGTGTTACCAGCCACTCCAAGGCACTTAATGCGGAGTGGGAAGGAGAGGGCGGAGAGAGAGAGAGAGAGAGAGAGATTCATAACAAACAAGCTGAATGTTTGAGTCCTTTGGAGTTACAGACGGTTCCCGTTGTCACCGTCCCTGTGGGAGGCTGGTACAAGGTGAAGTGCATCTATCTGTGACTACCATGTGTGTGTGTGTGTGTGTGTGTGTGTCGATGTGCCATATGACGTGGATTTATACGGGTGTGTGAGTGTATTCGAGTCGACAGTATGTTAATAAAGTGCTTCAGTGAACTTATTCTATCACTCCACATGCGTTGCTATTCACTCTGAACGGCACCTTGTCAGACAAGTCTGCTGCTCTGAAAGATTTGTGGGTCTCATGCACAGCACGGTGATGGCTGAAGACAAAAGAGATTTGTGGGTCTCATGCACAGCACAGTGATGGCTGAAGACAAAAGAGCCCATCCTTCCGGGAGAATGGAGGGAACAAGAGGACTGTGGTACATGATCAGAGAACGACATCGCGATGAGAATGATAATAAGAATAAAGGGGGAGCCGATTGGGAGAGAGATCGAAAAGTGGGAGGGGGAAGACAGACAATGGAGTAATAGAGTTTAAAAATAATTATGAATAATGCAAGCAAAACTGAAACAGAGGATGGAATGAGGGAGAGAGAGAGAGAGAGAGAGAGAGAGAGAGAGAGAGACAGAGAGACAGAGAGAGAGAGCCTGGCAGTGAATGCAATAAAAGAAAGTGCCAGAACAGTGCTCTCTGTGGAATTTACAAGAAGATTATGTAATATCCAAAACCCAATTAAAACTTTGCCATAATATTTGATAATGTGATTAAGCCCATTGCACTGTATGGTCCTAGCT
>NC_137876.1:35367176-35372176 GCF_963924005.1 Protomyctophum bolini
GGAAATGGGTTACATGGATACCTACAAGCCTCCCATACACACATGACAAATGTATGCCAATCTCATGCAGTTTGGGGCATAATACAAAATCATAATAAAACATCATATAAAAATCGTATAAAAATCATATAAAAAATCATATAAAAAAACATTTATGTAATAAGCAACCCAAGGCTGTAATAAGCAACCTACGGCTGTAATAAGAAACCCAAGGCTGTAATAAGAAACCTACGGACTGAATAAGTAACACACAAGTGGATGCAAGTCACAACTGGTCGCATTGCAAATCATTGGTGCGGACTGGTCTGAACATTCACACAGGTCCCTCAAACGTGTCTGAAAGTGTAAAGATTGTCCTGACTGTCCTGTGCTTCGTGCTGCTGTCTGCCTCTTCTTCAACCACATCCCTCCCTCCTCCTCGTCACCAGACACCAATGTCTTCCCTGCTGCTCCCTCTCCATCTTTCTTGTCCTCTCTTTTCTCCCTTCTTCCTTCTTCCCCCTCCCTGCTGGTTTCTATTATCTCCCGCTTTCTTTTTCCGGGTCTCTTAGTCTGCTCTCTCTAGGTTTCTAGGCCTATTGCTTGCTTTTATTCTCTCTCTCTCTCTCTCTCTCTCTCTCTCTCTCGTTATGTGTCGTGCTTAGTACACACTGACACATACACAGAAAGCCCATACATGCCATCACACGCGCCCGCACGCACACACACACACACACACACACACACACACGCACACACACACACACACACACACACACACTCACACACACACAATGAGGTTTGCCCCCTCCTTTCTCTTCTCTTGCAGTAAAGGTCACGGTAAGCTCCATGAATAAGCTGTAGATTTATGATGCTGCCATCTCCCAGGAATCACAGTGACTGGGGCCAAACAAAAACAGCACCGCAATAGACCGCTGGAGCCCCATACAACAAACGCAGGGGTTATTAATGAGCCTATGGGTCGGTGCACAAGAAGTTGAAGAAGTGAGGAAAGGCCCATGATGTGCAGTCTGTGCGTGCACACACACACACACACACACACACACACACACACACACACACACACACACACACACACACACACACACACAGTCAGTTTGCAGATGCAGTTTGTGTGATGTTATACACTGCACATACAGTACTGTACACACACAACACAGAAAAAAAAGCGTATGGATGAAGCGTGTGAATGTGTGTGGATGAACATGCGCTTGTAGCCGCCCCACAAACACCAACACACAAAACATACAATGTAGTGTATACGCCTAACTCTTTCAGAGCTACACCATATAAATATTTGATATTTACTCACGAGTCACGACCCATAAAAGCAAGTCCAAGTAAGGACAAGTTCTTTTTTCTTTTTTCAACACACACACACACACACACACACACACACACACACACACACACACACACACACACACACACACACACACACACACACACACACACACACACACACACACACACACACACACACACACACACACACACACACACACACACACACACACACACACAGGCCTGGATACACAATCTTGATACCTCAGCACAATAACCTCCTGGTTCTCTAGCATCTCAATGTCACAAAAAATTAAGCTTCAAACCTCCCAGAACAAACTAATCCGACTCCTTCTAGGCCTAGGGCCCATGACCCACCTTTATGCAACGCATTTTGATGTCATAGGATGGCTCCGGGTAGAAGACAGCAGTCAAGCAGTTGAAAATGGGGCTGACTTTCAAAACTGTAAATTCAGCCCTGCCCTATGTGCCCTCAGTCCCCATTTACTTAACTGATTACCTCACAAAGGTGAGCAACTCTCACAGCCACAGCACTAGAGGGAGTATAAATAATGATCTGGTGCCACCCACATTTAGAACAAATATGGGTAAAATCACTTTCCACAGCACTGCCACTCAGGTGTGGAATGCCCTGCCCCCTTCCCTCAAAACAAACAAATCACTGGCTTCCTTTAAAACCGGTCTGAAAAATCACTTATCAATGTCAGCGGGTCAAAAGGAGAGAAGATGACTGCCCAACCTCCCTATATACTCCCCTCAGAGTGATTTATTGTAATTAGATTTTTTGGTACTTACACCTGTAAATAGTTATCATGTTTTTTAGGTATCTCGATTACTGTCATCATTGTGTTGTGAATGAATGCATGGGACCCCAATGGAAACAAGACCACAAGGTCTTTTTTTTAGATAGGTGCTATCCTTTTGGATAAATGTGCTTTGACTATACCATGTACTGTTTTGAATTTGTTATTGTCTAATAAAATAATCAATCAATCAATCAATCAATCAATCAATCAATCAAAAAGCAACATCAACATAAAGATAATAATGCTAAGATAATAATGGTAAGAAAACAAATCCCAATGAGGGATTACTCTAGAGGCAATGGGGGCGGTAGCTTAGTGTCTGAATTACAGTACATAAAATGTGCAACTTTGAACTTTGTCTGCTTACTTTCCCAAAGCTGGAGAGAATGATCTACCTCAGAGTGATCGAGGTAAGCTTAGTCTCATTCGAAATTGAATTTAACAAAGCAGCATGTTATATAAAGTTATGAGGAGAGTATGTGAGAGTAATAAATATCACACACTGTTATTTTAATGTTTAGAAATCAAACCAAAGTTTGGATTGAATATACAATGGCAGCTGTTTCGACACAATTGAGGCTCCCTGTACTGTAGTCCTGCAAAGGTAATATCGATATTGTTTTTTGGTCTTGTCTACTCTGCATTGGCTTGGGCTCTCGAACAGAGAGCAACCTGTACCAGCTCAGATATTGGTACAGGATACGAATAATTTTCAAGGGGCATTGGGAGTGCCATGTAAAGCGTTTGTCCATTTTCAACGCAACTTAAAAAATAACTTTCTGTACTGTAGATTGTGGTCCTCCATCTCAGCCCATTGCCCTTGTTCACCCATCTCCTGCCTCACCTTCTTCTCGCCTCTCTACCCACACACCCACCCGACACCTCCTCCTCCCCTGATGGATATATTCTCTGCCCAATGTGTCGGGTCACTGCCGGGTCAACCTGCAGTCAAATTGTCAGGATTAACATTTCACGAGAACCCTGATGCATTTTTCATTATTCGCTCTCCATTGTGCACTCCATTTGTCCTCCTCTCCTCTGAGTCCAGGCCTCACCTCACCTTGGCCAATGGAAGGTATAATGTACAGTACAGCATAGATGATACAGTATGTGGATCAGTACTGGGAGAGGTGAAGGAGGAGCTCTGGGATGGCTTACTGCACTGACCCACACCCCAAATAATTCCTATACTGTGTTTCAAAAATATATCAAAGTTCTTAAAGGTCCTATAACGCGACAATTAGTTTTTCTTTTGGTTTTTACATATTTTAGGGGGCCTGTGGTGTGCCTTCTACCAAATGAAATTGGCTAATTCTCATTTTAAATACAATACGGCCATTTCAATTTAGCCCCCTTCCTGACATCATAATAGGGCCGACAATATGAATCCCTCCCTTCTAACAAATGGAAGTTATATATTTTTGATATTCTTAATTTTATGAGTGCATAGTTTCTAAAAAATGTGATTTAAACCAATAGATAAATAGATCTTTCCAGATCATAGGGAACTAACAGACATCTATAGGATACCGGGACTTCCTTTACAATTTTGATGGCCCTCCTATGCAAAGCTGTGTGTGTGTCTGTGTATAATGAGCACGTAATGTGCTGTGAGGGGCGCAGCCTCTCCTATGCACAGCTGTGTGTGTTTGTGTATAATGAGCACGTAATGTGACTGTTTCACCGGTCAGACCCCTCAGCTGGGTCCAGGTTCACCGGCAATGGCTTTTTTGATGAGCGTGTGCCTCACTACACACCGGTTAACCAGGTCCATGGTCTGGTCCTGACCACGGCTCAAATGGTGGTCCTCGTTGACACCAAAATTACAGTGTGCTGTGCACACTCATTAACTCGCCACTCCTCCCAAATCAGCACACGCTGTGTCCCCAAAATACAAACACAAAGTCATGGGAAACAATAACACGCCACTACGTGGATTGTCAATTTCCCCATCCACTGGGCACCAGTAGATCTGTAGACTACTATACACCCCAACCTTAGTCATGTCTTTTTTACTCTTAGTAATACATTATTTAACCTTCTGTATAGATATTTTTTGTATGGGAAAGTATCTATATGTCAGCCTTCTTTCTACCTAAATATAGACCATTTTATTAGGAGAGGAGTGTGGAATGTTTATATATGAAAATATCCTAATAGATGCGTAGTAAGAGGAACGCTACACCACCAAGATACCATGTAGCTGTCTAAATACTTCCTTAAAGGGACATTTCACCGCTGGTAGAAACTGCAGTCACTCAATGTTAATAATAATAATGAATTGCATTTTATAGCGCTTTTCCAAGTTCTCAAAGCGCTTTACAATGGTTCATTCATTCATACATTGGGAGGTGAAGCAGCGAACAGTCGACACCAGCGTCCTCACTTGCCACATTCACACACCAATGGTGGCAAGCTCACACCAACCAACTCATTGGAGGCAATGTAGGGTTCAGTGTCTTACCCAAGGACACTTCGACATGTGGACAGGAGGAGCCGGGATTCGAAACGCCGACCCAGGGATCATTGGACGACCTGCTCTACCTCCTGAGCCACAGCCGCCCTATATAGTATTTGTAGTATATAACAGTAGCACAATTTGAAATTTGCACCCTATAGCCATAAAAATAATGAAGTCTGTGTGTTTGACTAGGGTTTGAACTGGATTGCCCATAATGCCCATAATAATGCTTTAGTGTACTTCCCCTGCTTGTGGAGAGGGGGAGGCTGCATGGAGGTGTGACTTTGTAGTCCAGGAAGGAAGTGAGACCACATTTTCATGACAGGCTTTTGGTCATGAACATGGCTTCATGACTAAAATATATTAAAAAAGCATATCACACTCATTAAAAAACAGAGGAAAGTGTTTCTTGTGTCCTAAACATCATT
>NC_137876.1:35377176-35399676 GCF_963924005.1 Protomyctophum bolini
TTGTGTGTGATACAGATGCGCCCTCTGGTGGTGGGCAGGTGGTGTTACAGCGTGACAGACAGACACACAGACAGTTCTGCTAGGTCTCATAGTTAGTGCTCACTGTGTTCGCAATAACTGAGAGCATTACAGGGTTGAGTGCTCTGTTGATTTCCAGCAGGGCTTTCAGACAACTCACAATGTCCTTCATTTCATCTCCTCTCACACACACACACACACACACACACACACACACACACACACACACACACACACACACACACACACACACACACACACACACACACACACACACACACACACACACACACACACACACACACACACACACACACACACACACACACACACACACACACACACACACACACACACACCATTCTCTCTTCAACAGGCCGGGTCATGGGGAGGGCAGAAGTGTGTGTGTGTGTGTGTGTGTGTGTGTGTGTGTGACATGACATGTGCCTGACATGTGCAACCTAGTGCTTCTTTTATGATTGACAGCTTGCCCTTTACCATACCATGAAGCCCTTTAGTTTAGGCCCCAGCTTGCACCTACAGTACTGTAGCATAGTGTTGATCACAAGTCAATCTGATGTAGCACGTCCCTTGTTCACAGTTATGTCAGCTCTCTGTACATCCACAGTCTTCCATATATTCACTATAGAGGAACAGTGAGTTGGGAAAAGAATATGTCAGGACTATTATGAAGTACGGTAGACTATATCTAGTAAAATAGAATTAGATTTGGAAAATAATCCTTGTTAAAAAAAGAGAAAAACCAGACACCTGTACTGTATATTATTTATCATGTCAAAATTACGGGTGCATGATTATGAAATTATGACCAAAATTCGATCTCCGATTATTTGCCAATTGTAAATTGGCCCAAAGTCTGTTAATAAAGTATTCAGTCATTCAATAAATAGCCTATACTCTTTTCCAAGTGTCTGTTTTACAACTGAATGAGATGAGTACACAATTTAAATGTAGAAAAATGTAAAGTTTATCTTTACTTAAGGTTTTACATCATATTTGATTTGGCTTTTGTTCTAGACTATAGAGGTAGTGAGTGAACTCATTGATGATTTTTTACATTTCACTTATTTAGTTTTTACCAATTAAATAATCTGAGACCGATCCAATACCGATATGGCCGATTCCAATTATGCTACAGATTATATCGTGCATCCCTAGTCAAAATGTAATTCTGGAAAATGACACATTAGCTTCTTAAATCCATTCATATGCAAATGTTGTTAACCAACCCACTAAGAGAATAATGCAGGAGAACGCCAAATGGATTTTATGACACTGTCTGTAGCATGCTGAGTGTAACATTCATTTTCTCTTTGGCAACACCTCTAGCTCAGTTGTCATACAGCGTCTTTCTGGTGGCTAGATATCCGCATATTAAATGTTAACAAGGTCTCAACAGTTGTTGACAAGTTGTTATGGAATTTGTTATGGAAAAGTTTTGTTATGACAACATCAAGGCCTTTCAAATTAGATTAGCACTGATGCAACTATCTAGCGACCCAGTTTATTTCTCCTCTTTGCAGTCACTCTGACTTTCAATAATTCAATTATTCGAACATGGACAGGTATGCTACAAGGAAATATATCAGAATTGCTCTCACCTAAATTGTTGAACCCGGGCGCATTTTAATCCCAAGAATGTGCTCTCTAAATACTTGTGCCACTCATTGTCATTTCTAAGACCAACATGCCAATTGGCACAATGGGCACAAAATCTTTTGGATACAGACAACTGGAGAAATCATGACACCTGCGTCGGTTAGAAAATAGCAATGATAATTGTGCTGCCACTTAGCATCGTCTTGTGCTGGGCAGAAGACAGGGCCCTGTCTTGTTTCTAATACACACAAAAGCTCAAGAAACCTTTCTAGAAGAAATTCTGAGAGTATTTGAATGATTTCCATGAATATCCTTTTAGGGGTTTATTCATGAGAGCTGCAGTCATGAACATTAGTACTCGACAGCCTTTGTGTGTGTGTGTGTGTGTGTGTGTGTGTGTGTGTGTGTGTGTGTGTGTGTGTGTGTGTGTGTGTGTGTGCACTGTGCACATTGTTAATTGATCGGAGACGATTATTACATATTCTGTCAGCCAAAACACCCAATCTGCCCTGCCAAATTCATGATTAACTACATTACATGCCAAAAAAGGCATCACACGCCTGATAAGATGGAATATGCAGCACCACCACAACGCAGGCAGGAAGACCTCAGTGGAAAGAAAACATTACTGATGGCTGGCTGAGATGGCAGTAAAAGACATGGGCCCTGAGAGAGTCACCCGAGCATTGTGATTTCACTACAAAACCCAGAACGGTCCTAAGAGTGGTCCTTATTAAAATGCAGAGGCCAGATTAGAAATGAATAGAGACGGTACTGCATTCCCTTCTTTTTGAATGCTGATTAAAATGAATATGGAATTGGCTGTTATAGAAGGTTGGAGCAGAATGGCCCAGATGGGCTGTGTACAGCGGAGCTCCCTCAGAGCCATAGCCGTTAATATTTAAAAGGAACTGTGTGAATCCAGAGCTGAGGAAATCCAGCAGTATGGGGGTTGAGGTTATGGAAGAAGGAAAAGAACATGAAGAAGAAGAGTGGGGGTTGGGGTTTGGGGTGAGAGATGGAGAGATGCAGGGAATGAGAAATGAAAAACAAAAACAACAAAAAAAACAATGAGAGATGTGTGCGAAGACCCCGGGAACACGGAAAGAGAAGAGGGGTCGAGAGAGCGAGGCTGTATGGCAGGGAGGAGGAAAGTAAGAAAAGAAAAGAGGCGAGCAATACATCCAGCCACTGTTATCTGTTTTCATTTGAACCCCTGAACCCAGAATGGCATCCCTTGGGTAGAAGCAGCTCGTCAGCGCACTCTGTGCGCGTCTGTCCACGCTTACATCAGCAGTTCAAACCTCTCATTTCACCGCCTCAGCACCCCTCAGTATTGCACCCTGTCCTCTTTCCGCCCCATCTCTCTCCCTCCATCAGCCCTCCCTGCTATACTGTGTCACCACGACAAGCTATTTACTCTTTCTGCGGGATCCTCACACTTATATCTATCTGTCCCACGACTTTGATAACGTTACGTCTGCCCCATTTGTTCATATGACTGGTTCGGTTATTGGCCATCAGTCATTCAGTCAACACGAGTCAGTCAGTCAGTCTGTGTTTCTGTACTTCTGTGAGTGAGTGAGTGTGTCTCTCTCTCTAATGGATTATTTACTGGCCGGGTTGTGCCAGTAAATTCAGTCAGTCAGTCTGGTGGATCTGGTGATCTTTGTGTTTGTCAGTGTACAGTAGACTACTTCTTGTTTGACTGGTGAGTTAGTAATGTGTCAGTCCGGCAGTGGGTGGATCAGCGGACCCGTCAGGCGTTCACTGCGTTCAGTCCATATCTGCTTGTATTACATGTGGCCGTGGGTTAGCTTCTATGCCTAGCTGCAGCTCAGGGGTTCTCAACTTGTGGGTCAGGACCTCCAGGGGGTCCCCAAATGATTTTGGGGAGGTCCCCAGAGGACAGTGAAGTGACAATTTAAGGAACTTTAAGACCCTTTTAATACCTAAACAAAATATAAAAAGAACACTACTGCATCAAAAGTAATCAACAAACTATACTATAATAAATATATTATTAAATGCAAAAATTGTGAAAATAGCCAATATACAAGCTGCCTGAAAAGGTTGAGAAGCACATAAGCAGTGTCTGTTCTCTGCATTGGACCCTGGCACTATCCACTGTGGCAGTGTCTGTTCTCTGCATTGGACCCTGGCACTATCCACTGTGTCTGTTCTCTGCATTGGACCCTGGCACTATCCACTGTGTCTGTTCTCTGCATTGGACCCTGGCACTATCCACTGTGTCTGTTCTCTGCATTGGACCCTGGCACTATCCACTGTGTCTGTTCTCTGCATTGGACCCTGGCACTATCCACTGTGTCTGTTCTCTGCATTGGACCCTGGCACTATCCACTGTGTCTGTTCTCTGCATTGGACCCTGGCACTATCCACTGTGTCTGTTCTCTGCATTGGACCCTGGCACTATCCACTGTGGCAGCCGGCAGCACACTGCACTCTGTCCATTAATCAGTTAACTAATCCCATCTAAACGGCCCGCTTTGAGACCCATTAATTACACTATACAGCATGAGGCATGGAATGGCCGACGCCCATACATCTTTGTTCAACTTTAATGGCATTGTGTGTGTGTGTGTGTGTGTGTGTGTGTGTGTGTGTGCACGTGCGGGTGTGCGTGCGTGCAGACAATGATAGAACGTTTATTGACCGTGAGCGTTTCTCTCTCACTGGTGTGTGTGTGCGCTAGAGTGTGTGTGTGTGTGTGTGTGTGTGTGTGTGTGTGTGTGTGTGTGTGTGTGTGCATGCATGCGTGCGTGCATGCGTGCATGTACTGTAAACTAAAATGTTACATACAGTACATGTTACACACATTCTATCCAGCAATGGGAGCATGTGTGCGTGCGTGTGTGCGTGCGTGCCCTCCGGTACATAATCTGCGTGTCTGAGTGAGTGAACACGCATGCCTTTGTACCTAATACGTCTTTATTTTACTGTGATAATTAACAATCCGCCTTCATACATGCTCATCCTCTGTGACAAATGAGGTCTGTGTTGGCCATGACCTAACCAAGGTCCGTTGTCTGTTTTAATGCTCTGGGGGAGCCCGTAGAAAAATAGATGTGGAATGGGTTGAGAGAGAGAGAGAGAGAGAGAGAGAGAGAGAGAGAGAGAGAGAGAGAGAGAGAGAGAGAGAGAGCAAGGGACAGATAAGAAGTGAGGGACAGAGAAAGAAAGAAAGAAAGAAAGAAAGAAAGAAAGAAAGAAAGAAAGAAAGAAAGAAAGCAGAAAGCTAAAGGATGTGAAAGGCTAGAGAGAGAAATGGGAGAGCTATAGGAGCATGCGAGAGAGGGGGAAGACAGTCTGCTTCTGCTGACCTGCCTACGTTATTAGAAGCAGGATTCATGTTATTGTAAACTTCCTCCAGAGAGCAGGCTTGGCTTCGTTTCAGAGGACACGCACTACCAATAAGGATGTTTAGATGCCGACGGCCGGCCAGGTTTGGCTCCCTGTTTAATCTTCTCCTGATATTACAGGTGTACTTGAAGTGATGAAGAAAAGTCATGCTGTCAAAATGGAGGCGTTCAACTCATGTGAGATTTATTTTTAATCACAGTGTTATTTGGGTCTCATGTTTCCTGTAGCGTGAAGCAGTTGACACAAACTGCGGTGTGCAGAAACACATGGGATTACGCGGTATGTGTTTTACCAGCCTTTCTGGTTTATTATGAGCTCCCATCTCTCGTTTATTTGAGTCCTGTCCATTATTCTCTGCTTATTTAAAGAGGTATGAAACCCTAGTTTGTTTTCCACTTCAGGTTAAAAACAGGGTAAAACCATTGCAGGATAGGCTGCAAAACACTGACAGTGATATACTATAAGCAACAAAGCTGCAGCTAATCAAATAAATAATAGGTGTAATAATAATAGTGTTGATCATGCTTGCTCATCGCCGATGTTCAGTGTTCATTTCACAACGAGCACTGAACAATTCATGTTTCCAATGTGATCGTGCTTGCCAATGAAAAACATTATATATTGGATGTCACAAGAAAGATCAGGGAGGTAACTGGACACACTTAAGAAAATATAACACACTCATTATTAAAAGTCTGCCATGTTTTTAATCTGTCGTTTCTAACCTGAACTGGAAAACAAACTACAAAATCAGCCTGGGGTTTCATGGCCCTTTAACGATCACAACTCTAGGATGGAGTTTGTTTCTGTGATTGAAGCACAGAAGGGCTCTCTGTCTCCAATATAATGTAGTGCTTCAAGCCTGAGATACACTGTAGGTCTGTGTGTAAGGCACAAGCAGGCTTCTGTGGGAATCATTACCACAGCGCTAATGAAGATCAGAGGCTGCAATTGATGAAAAGGAAATGCTAGACTGACAGATGTTGAGATATGGAGATGTTGAGATAACATAGAACATTTCTCTCCTGTGGAGAAATTTGTCAGGCCCATAATGAGTCTTCCTGTCTCATATGAAGTGAAAGGTTGCCATTATCACAACCTCATCATTCACACATTACAAGATAAATTACAGGGTACACAGAAAGAAAAGGAAGGAGAGAGGGGGAGAGAGAGAGAGAGAGAGAGTGAATGAGAAAGTGGATGAGAGTGTGAAAGTGTGATAAGGCCTTGGTATTGTCATAAGTACACGTTGTGGTATCATAAATATAGTGTATTTTATGTGTACATTCTATAGGCTTTCAGAGAGAGGAAAAGAGCGTGACAAATTATATTGCCATTTATATCCACGCCCAGAATCGTTTCACAACGAGCACTGAACAATTCACGTTTCCCATGCGATCGTGCTTGCCAATGAAAAATCCATTATTACTGGCTAAACATTTTATATTGGATGTCACAAGCAAGATCAGGGAGGGAACTGAAACAGTGTCACGTGTAATTACCAGAATATTCTCATCATGTTCCCCTGAAATAGATGCGATAACTATAATGGATGTGGTATAATTTTCTTGACAGGGCAAAATTTAAAGGGGGAAGAAATATGCAGAACCATTTGTTGGGCTGGATATTGTTTAGCTCTTTACCCGACTCTCCACGGTCACTACATCATAGACGTCAGTGTGAATTATATTAAAGTGGTGGCTGGCTGTCTTTGATCTCGCCCCACACTTTATTTAGCTTGGGGATGATGAACCTACAAGAAACTCATCAGCGCGACCAGAATGAGCGCCTATAATTGTCTTCTACAAGGTCAGGCTGTGATTATTTTTTAATTCGATTGCATTTTTTCATTTCTTTCAACTAATATTGGACAAAAGAATCGGAAGGGCTGACCCCCCGGGGAGACCCGGCCCCTTTCATGGTTTTAAGTCTTTGGACCTCTAATGGGCAGAAGAAAGGGACATCATAAGACATAAAAGACGTCCGAGGGACAGTTAAAAGATACATAACTGGGTCCCATATACTGTAGCTCAAAGGGTAGCGCGAGGCATTAATACTGACTCAAGTGCTACTGGCTTCTTCCACACTGAAAATATTCACGCTCACAAGGTGTGTCAAATTAAAATGCCAGACAATTATCTATGCAAGATGTATAAAATTCCTAAGAGGGACTTTACGTACGTTTCATATTATTTCCTCGTTCTATTGCTCTGCAGGTTTAGAAAGAGTAGAATACGACCAAAGAGAAATTCTCAGATATGACATATACAGCAGTGGTCAAGACCTCCAGCTCTAGAACCACACACACACACACACACGCCCCTGTTAGCTTAAGATCGAATCCTGCCAAGACCTAGTCTCTTGTCCGTCCCTTATACACTAATATACAGCCTACTCTCTCTGTGCTAAAGGGCTGTGGACTGCAACTACAAGAGAAGAAAATGGAAGAGCCATTAGGCTTGGCGTGTATGCCTGGGACGAATGGGTTGTTGCCAGCACTGGATGCTGAGTTCACAGTCTAGCAATTAGCCCAACTCCTGAGTGCTCCATGGCAAGCTATCAATCAGAAAACTATTAATCACAGTCCATTGTGTAACTCGTGTGCCTGTGCCTGTGCGTGCGTGCGTGCAGTGTGCGTGCGTGTCTGTGTCTTTAATGTTCTCAGAGCCACCTATTAAATGAATACCTCACTTCACAGAGAAACATTCAGGGCTGCACTCCCACCCCTGTTGTCTCTGTTTAACTAGCTATATGTGCATGCGCGTGAGTTTACAGTGGAGTGCACTTTAGTGCATATTTCATGTCTTAGTCTGCAATAAATATTCCTGCTTGTAAGATTTGATTTGCACGCCGTTGTTGAATGCATTAAAAAGCGCGGTCTACATGCTCACAATGTGTCGCGCTGCAGAGCTTGGGATTGGCTATTTTTGCATCAAAATATAAATGTAGCAGAAGTCATCATGTGTTGGCCTTCCTTTCCGTCTTCAAAATCCTGTCCTCTCTCTCTGCCATTGATACATTTCTTTCCATGACACCACAAGAAGAGACGTATAGTGAAAGCCTGTTCCAGCAGGAGGGATGGTGCTGTTTAATTTGGTCCTGGGTTTTGTTCCTCCTGCTGTGATGAACACTGTGCGTCTCCATCTATCCCCCTTGCACTGGCATTCCACTGTTGCTATGGCAAAGCCACTCTTATTGTCATTCCACTGGCATTCTGCTGATTCTATGGCAAGTAAGCACCCCAAAGACATTTGTACGAACGCACGCACGCACGCACGCACGCACTGCGGAACAGTTAAGCCACAAATAATAACTGAGCATGTGAATATACAGTACACACACACACACACACACACACACTCACAGATGTGGATACTACATGCATGTGCACACAAACACACAAGGCTTCGCACAAATCTACTGTTGATGTGTGAGCTTGGTTGAAGTGCCCAAAGCCTTAAGCATTTCCTGACTTAAATGCAGATTCATACTTCAACCATCTGCTAGCTCACAGGCTTCCATGTTGGCTCCATGTGTAATTAGCTTGGATCTTCACGGGCCAACATGGCGTCCAGTCAATTAATATTTCTCAGACGCCTGCCCAGGGATAGACACCCCTCGAAGTTAGAAATGGATAAATTAACACTGAGGATTTCACAGTGTAGATTTGGGGGGGCTAGAGAGAGTGCATGGAAGGTTGGCCTTTGGGCATCTTCCTTGGGTTCTTGGTTTTAACATAGTGTTTATAGTGTTCTTTGCTTGTTGTGAGCGTGTATCGTGCTTTGTGCTCTCCTGCACACCAAGCCTCCTTTTTGAGGATAGTGAAGCTTCAAACATGAATTTGAACTTGAGCCTGGAGAGAGAGAGAGAAAAATAGAGGGAGGGGGAGCGCGGTGAAGGTGCAAATGAAATGGGAGAAGAGGACATTGGGGCATCCATGCTGACCTTGCAGCACAGCATACTGCATGACACCTATATCGCAGGTCAGGAATATGAGAGAGAGAGAGAGAGAGAGAGAGAGAGAGAGAGAGAGAGAGAGAGAGAGAGAGAGAGAGAGAGAGAATAATAGGAAGCAAAAACAGAAATGGTAGCCGCCGAGAGAGGGGGAGAGAGAGGTGAAAAGGGACAAAAAGGAAACAATGAAGAATAAATGAATGTTCGACAGGTACAGTATAGTAGGTCAAGGGCAAGTGAAGGTGGTATAGTCGAATAAAAGAAAGGCAAGTTTGAGGGCAAATGGGGGGAGGGGCAAAAGAAAGCTGGATATTGGGAGACAGGAAGAGAGATTTGGGGTTAATAGGCATGCAAGGCGTTCACAGCATCATGAAGACCAGAGAGAGAGAGAGAGAGAGAGAGAGAGAGAGAGAGGAAGAGAGAGATGGTGAACCCTGCTGTACAGTGATGTTGGCTAGTTTGCAAACCCTTCGCTAATCTGTAATTTTTCACTGCTAGTCTGAGAAATTACTTTGATGTGGATCTGCTGCTCTGAGTCAGTAATGAAGAGGACGATTTTGCTCTGATCGGTGTGCTACCCTGCCATGAATTGTGAATTTCTAGGTTGTGTTTGTTGATAACACACAACAATGCATGTGGAGCCTCCCAAAGAGCAGATTTGATACCAACTGTCACGGTTTGTATTCAAATAAAATAATAAAATATTGTCACAATGCTGAAAAGCTGAGTGAAACACAATGTGGTGGTGGTAGCTGCAGCTGTGTTACTTTCGTATATAATAATAATAATAATAATAATAATAATAATAATAATAATAATAAGGGTAATAATAATAATAACTAGAACTGCACTCTGTCGAGTGCATACTTGCTTGTTGCACACTAGTAGGCCATGAATGGCCTACTAGTGCGCAAGCAGAGCGCGCAAGTACTGTCGACCGCTACAAGCTGTCAAATCTCATTTTCTCTGTGAAGGGACGTTTGAAATGTTGAATTATTAGGTTTAACTATTTGCTACCTGCCTGTACTTGTTCTATGCATGTAAAAAATTACTTTGCACCACTTTTCATGCGTGTGCGCCGTCCCAGCATATTCGATGCGTGTGCACCGTCCCAGCAAATCACGTAATGATACTTGTGCCTGAAACGGCAGTGGTGCCAGATTACATACATGTATACATTACATAGGAGCATTACCTTTGATCCTCCCGACACTAAAACATATCGTCATTACGTCACCATCGAAAACCAATTACACTCTGGCATTGGGTCCTTTAATCCACATCTTTATTACGTCATCATTGAGAGCTAGTTATACCAGCTAGTTATACCAGTGCCGAGTGGATTAAAGGAACTGCCTCTATGTATATGTACCGGTATATGTAATTTGTAAGTTGATTAGTGGTATACAGTGGTTACTTTGCGCTGTATGCAGATCAACATTATGGAATCAACAGGTCAGCCATTATGCCCATACGCACACATGCAAGGTGTGTGAATGTGTATGTGAATGGGTGAATGTATAATGCACAATCTATGTAAAGGTGTGTGAATGTGTGTGTGAATGGGTGAATGTAATGCAAGGTGTGTGAATGTGTATGTGAATGGGTGAATGTAATGCACAATCTATGTAAAGGTGTGTGAATGTGTGAGTGTGAATGGGTGAATGTAATGCAAGGTGTGTGAATGTGTGTGTGAATGGGTGAATGTAATGCACAATCTATGTAAAAGTGTGTGTGTGTGTGTGTGTGTGTGTGTGAATGGGTGAATGTAATGCAAGGTGTGTGAATGTGTGTGTGAATGGGTGAATGTAATGCACAATCTATGTAAAGGTGTGTGAATGTGTGTGTGTGTGTGTGTGTGTGAATGGGTGAATGTAATGCAAGGTGTGTGAATGTGTGTGTGAATGTAATGCAAGGTGTGTGAATGTGTGTGTGAATGGGGAGGCGGACTATTTTCCGACAGCATTCTAGCTGACGGGGCAACGGTCCTCTCCGCAGCGGGGGGACCGTCGCTGCGATGCGAAAAAGCGATGGTCCGACATGCGCTGCTCCCGTGCTTGCGGTTAGGGTTAGGTTAGGATTGAGGTTTCAGATCAATCAAAAAGACCTGCACCCGTGTGAATGGGTGAATGTAATGCACAATCTATGTAAAGGTGTGTGAATGTGTGTGTGTGTACGGGGGGGGGGGGGGGCTTACGTCGATGTCGGTGTTGTTGAGGAGCTGAGAGGAGATGTCCGTACAGTTGTCCCGCTTGGCCGAGGCGGGCATGTCCGCGTCGCTGTACCACTTCCTGCTGGCGCTGTGGGCGTAGGTGGTGGCCGGGGTGGCATGCTGCACCCTGGTGGTGGTCACGATACCAACCGCCTTACCTGGAGGAGAGAAGAGGAGAGGAGAGGAGAGGAGAGGAGAGGAGAGGAGAGGAGAGGAGAGGAGAGGAGAGGAGAGGAGAGGAGAGGATGTCACTGTGATGACGGAGCTATAGAGACAGAGTTACACGTCTTAACACAATGTAAAAACTACCAACATTTTATGTTATAAATGTTTAGAATGTGTACCATGCAGCATGTAGAAACTGCCCGATGCTAACTTGCACAATGTTGAGCCAATTTTCATAACACGTGACCTATAGAAGGCAAAATATTCAAATGTCATCATGCTTTAAGTAGCATGTGATGTGTCAAACTAGGGGGTTTTCATGATGCTGAATCCATTCCAAGCATTCGTTATGCAAAAAACAGCCATGCCCACTTTCCCCAAATGTGCTGACATCATCAATTTGTGATGAAGGCATTAATTGGCTGTTTTTAGCCCAATGAGTGTTTTTTTTCTTCTCAAAACTAATGCTTGGAATGGATTCAGCATCGTGAAAACCCCCTAGTTTGACACGCTACATACGTACATGTCCGGGTTCACAATGGGGCTCTATGGGCTGGCTACTATATAGACTATATGGCGGTCCCGGCAGGCATATATTTTCTAATGAGGGGTACGCAGGATAATTAGTGTCAATCTGGGGGTCCTTGACACGAAATGGTTTTGGGAACCATGACTGGTATACAGTAAATCGTTATAATTAATCAAATTATTATTTGTGTGACAATTAATCAACAAGCAGCAGCTTCAATGTGTATGGTACTGGGTACCCAGGTGCTGGGGTTCAAGCCACTATAAGCAATAATATTATGTCAACATTTTAATTACTTTGTTTTTTCATTTATTTTGTGGTATTCAGACAGCCAGCAATGAGTAGAACGCTCCCACAAAGAACGTAGTCTCTGTGACACATCTAGGGGGCGCTGTGGCACATCTAGGGGGCCGCGACCTGCATTCAGAGATGGTCCCATAGTAGCTTTGTCATTGGTCAGAGAAAACGAAACCCGGTCGAAGTGACTAACCAATCAGGAAGTATATTAGTAGACAGGCAAATCGACCAATGACAAAGCTTCTATATAGGAACATCCTTGGATGCAGATGGTGGCAGCTAGACGTGTGTCACGGGCGTTCTACGCATTGCTCTGCATGTCTGAGTACCGCAAAAAAATAAAAAATAATAAAAAGGCCATTCAAATGTTGACATCATTATTCTGTCCCCTGCATGTGTGACGTAGAGTTGGAGGTTGTTTACTTCACACTTCTCAATCAACTTTACAATGCTTTTCCAGCAATTTGTGAAACTGAACATAAATGCACAAAAAAGCTCTTAATAAAACATAAATGTAATGCCTAAATCAGCTAGACAAGAACACTGCATTACAAAATGACAAAGCAAAGTAATAGCAAATGGCATGGCATAGACAATTGACCATAAATCTCACGAATGTAAAATAAAACAGCAAAATATGCATCATTACTTATTCTCAGAGATGAAACATGTAAGATAGACTCACAGACAAAGCTTCTTCAAGGCTCAAAACAGGTGGATGGCAAGAGATTCAATATTCTGTAAGATCTGTAGAACATACTGTGTGTTTTCTCAAAACAATGGCTGACCAGGAAGTAAAGGCCTTGTCACATGTGATCACAACTACCAATAAGAACACAGGGAAACTATAGAACACATTAGCTGACAGCAGTCTTCAAAGCAACCACTAGATCAGGGGTGGGCAACTGGCGGCCCGGGGGCCATGCACATGCGGCCCCCACCTTCACTTAATGTGGCCCTCAGGTTTATATCAGAATACTGATATAATAATACTAGAATTTCGCCGGCCTTTGGCCGGCGAATCCTAGTTACATTGCAGCGCAATATGGGAAGAAGGAAATTGCGTGAGTTGACAGACTCCACTTCATGTTTCAGCTGTGTTTTTAAACTCAGTAGTGTGCCCTGCACATGTAGTAACGGATGGGTTATAAATTATTATAATAACAGAAAGTGTTTTTTATTTCTCATAAATACGCAAACATGGTGAAACAACTACAGTCACAGAGAGCAGTGCCAAGGTAGCTGCTGCCTGCTAACGATGCAAACAACAGCCTTGCCTGTCGTGTGTGTGTGTGTGTGTGTGTGTGTGTGTGTGTGTGTGTGTGTGTGTGTGTGGGGGGGGGATAGCACTAATTTTCGACATTTTACTGTGTTATAAATATTTACATCTGTAGCCTATATTGTGATTACATTTGACCGTACATTTGACTCTTGTGTTATATTCTTGTGAAATATTCAGTAAAGTATTGTGGTGAAATATTCACCCCAAGTTGATAAGATATGCAGAGAATAGAATACCAAGAACCCCCAGTTTGAAATGCATTAGGCCACAGACCCCCATTTGATACCATTTGCTCTCTGGGAAAATCAGGGTCCATTTGGTTCCATTTGTATGCTCTTGGAGTATGATGACTGTGCTAACAGTATTATCATAAAATATGTCTCAGTTTGAAGATTCAAAAAAACATATTTCATATGTGTGAGCTTGTAAAGTAGAACGTTCAACCTAGAGACAGTGTTGCCAAGTCTGAGCATTATAAGCTACTTTGGACTTGTTTATCTATTGGTAGTCCTTGACATGGAAATGTTTGAAACAACATTAGACAACAAAGTTTGACAGTCAACACTATAATTGATTATTTTAAGACTAATTTCCGGACCATTTCTGATTTACCTACTTTGAACTGGCCTATTAACATTTTTATAGACCTGGTTGCTTGTTTCACTCTCACATCCACGATATGTGGCAACCCTGGTCCCTGGTTTGTTTTGGTTTGCGTGTGGATGTTTTTTTGTGTTGCTTTAGCATCTTTAGCACAGTAGCTATCAGAGGCTGCAGCAGCTGCTGCTGTCATGAAAACGCAAGTTTCTGTCCCAGAAGCTCACGTTAGGTCTGCGCACACTGTATGTTGCTATGGCAACCTGTCATCAAATGCTGCTAACGTTGTGGTCAGCACCGTTAGCATGTGTGCTATCAGGCAAAAGCTGAGATAGATATAAAACTACTGGCCAAAATGTCATAGAAAACACAACACCTAAAATCGGAATGTTATTGTGACCTACAGACCATCATGATTTGCTTGCTGGACCTATAATTAATTTATTTGCATTAAATTGCCACTCGCCCATATAAATAAAAAGCAAGATGGCTGCCGATTGCGAGCGGAGAGACGGAGAGAGTAGTGACGTGTGAGCCGGGGGCGGGCCTCTGACAACAGCATGAACACAGGGCAGTGTCGCCAGGTTTGCGAATTGTAAGCGAGTTGTAGTGTGTGTAAGTAGCCTGGTTAAAAGGCCTTGTTTCTGCCCGTGTTGGGGCATGTCGTGTCCACCAGTTTCTGTCGACCAGTTTCTGTCCACCGCTTTTGGCACGTGATCAACTTAAGCAATGTTATAATAGATTGGTTCCAGCTGTTTACAATTCCACAGGATGTGAACATGACCTGCTTTAATTACTTCAGTCTAAATTAGTAGCTCAACGCTTCAACACACGTATAATTAAAGGCATTTGAAATGACATAAAAATGTAAATTTTCAGGATTCCAATTCGAATATATAGCAAAAATAGCCGATCTACAAGCTCAATTGAGCTTGTAGATCGGCTATTTTTGCTACGACAGTAATATATGGCCCTATAGGGAGTGAGTGTGGAAATATAGTGGCTCCTCTCCATCGTCAAAGTTGCCCACCCCTGCACTAGATGATGCTAAATACTCTTTTCCGTCAAGAGGCATGACAATGGCCCAGGCGGTGGCGTAACCATCTGGGCACCCGACTGGTAATCCAGTCGCAGTGTGCCGCGGGTTCGACTCCCGAGCCCGACACGGCCTTTACTGCATGTCTTCCCCCATCTCTCTCCCGTTTCCTGTCAGCCTACTGTCTGTCCCTTCAAAAAACCAATAAAAGGCGTAAGCCGCAAAAAAAATCTTAAAAAAAAAAAAATCTTAAACTTTTAAATTTCTTAAATTCTTAAACTTTTAAATTTCTTAAATTCTTAACCTTTTAAATTTCTTAAATTCTTAAACTTTTAAATTTCTTAAATTCTTAACCTTTTAAATTTCTTAAATTCTTAAACTTTTAAATTTCTTAAATTCTTAAACTTTTAAATTTCTTAAATTCTTAAACTTTTAAATTTCTTAAATTCTTAAACTTTTAAATTTCTTAAATTCTTAAACTTTTAAATTTCTTAAATTCTTAAACTTTTAAATTTCTTAAATTCTTAAACTTTTAAATAACTTAAATTCTTAAACTTTTAAATTTCTTAAATTCTTAAACTTTTAAATGGTCATGTGATTTGTTTTATCCCACGATTTTGCAACCCATTTTTTCACACAGTGTCAATTATCTAATGTAATTCCTCTGCCAACCTGGGGGGGGGGGGGGGCTTAGCGGACTGACCTCATGCTTCCTTCTATACATGAGGAGTCCAAGCTGCTGCTTTTCACCTGACAGGGGAGAGTTTCCCCAGCCGGACGTAGCGCGTGGAAGGAACACGTTATTGCGACCAGTTCCTTTCCCCTCCAACGCCCGGGCTGACCAGGGGGAGGTAGCTTAGAGACCAGGATTACTGCATGTTCTTTGTGAGGGTACCTACCCTAGGGGACACGGGGAGAACACCTGTGATTTGAACCTGTCTTAATCCCATAGGGGGGCTAGGGTTAAAGGGCAACATCTACAGTACTTAAACCAAGAAGGAATCCCCCTTGGCCAGGGAAGATAATAGGCTTTTGAGCTTCAGCCACTCTGCTACACTTATCACAGTGTACTACAGTATAAGGTCAGCTGTTTGCAACTCGCCATGTTTTTTAACCTGATCTGGAAAACAAACTACAAAATCGGCCTAGGGTTCCATTCCCTGTTAGCCCACTGGAAATATCGTGGGCATGGCATATGCCTGTGTGTGCGTGCATGCGTGTATGCGTTCATGTGTGTGTGCATTTGCTGTATGCATAATCGTGTTATATTTACTGTATATTATATTGACTTCTAAGACAATTGTGCGTCACTTGTGCGTAGATGTATTGAACTTAGTAAATGAAGTCATTATTTCCCAATTGCAGTGAAATAATCAAAATGTAATTAAGGAATTGAGCCCCAGTTACTAACATGCAATTCTAGATCAGTATGTATAATATAAAATTGGTGCAATGACTGACTTGATGTTCCAAGCAATGTGCAAGTAGATCAGGCCCAGGCTAGACCAGGCCCATATATACTGTACTGTATATCACTTCACTTTACTGCCACCAATGCTTCAGGTTGACAGGTTAGATCATTCAACATTGCTTTTAATTGAGTTTTAATTTGCACGTTCCCACCCTGCCCTGACTGATTTGCTGCATGTGGTGTTTTTATTATTATTTTATTTGTTTTTATTTGTTTTTATTTATTTTATGTTCTTATATTAAATTTTGTTCTTTGCCATTGTTTTATCATTTTAACTACTTATGTTTTATTGTATTCTATTTTTGCCCTGTGAAGCACTTTGCGCTACATTTATGTATGAAAGGTGCTATACAAATAAAGTTTATTATTATTATTATTATTATTATTATTATTCAGTGCATATTGAATTAAGAAATGAAATTAGCCAGGCAAATACATTAGCAGTGATAGATAACCCATCAGGTTGCAATCAGGTGATATGTTTATGGCTTAGGCCACACTCTCCATTTAAGGCATCTACTGATGCTGCCAGACAAAAGGTAGAGAATGCACTGTAGCGCAAAATAACACAATACCAAGGGGTTGAAATGCCTCTGCAGTGGGGCTGTGTTGAAAAGAAGAGCAGAGAAAAGTGAAGTGAATGAAAAAAGAAGCAGTGAGGATAAGTTGCAGACAGACAGGCTATCACAAAGGATAAGTTGCAGACAGACAGGCTATCACAAAGGATAAGTTGCAGACAGACAGGCTATCACAAAGGATAAGTTGCAGACAGACAGGCTATCACAAAGTTTAAGTTGCAGACAGACAGGCTATCACAAAGGATGAGGAGCAGACATACAGGCTATGCCAAAGACAAGGAGCAGACAGACAGGTTTAGAGAAAGGAGAAGCAGCAGAGACAGACTATCACAGAGAATATAAACAAAATAGGAATTTAGAAAATTCCAAAAAGGTAGCACATCCAAAAATGTAATAAATGGCGGACAAAGTACTCACCTTTCCATGTGTTTATTGGCACACACCAAAAAGGATCGCTTACACGTTTCGGCTATGAGCCTTCATCAGAGCATAGAATATATTCTGTAGCAGAGAGACCGGCTATCACAGAGAGACAGTCTATCACAAAGGTCCACAGCATGAATAACTTAATTGTTGGCTTGATTCTCATAATTCCTCCCCAGATCTCAGATCAGATTAGATCAAAAACCCTTGCTGTGTTTCCCCTATGCAATACAACAGAGCAGTTTATAGAACATCACAATAGACTATGGTAGACAATTTGAGGCATTTAGGAATTGGATCTGTGAAATGCTCAGCAGTGCCATATTAGAAAATGCACTCCGGGCAAAAGCAGACAAAGCCCTTGCTCTCTGGCGAAATCTTTAGAGTATTACAAGCATTTCAATACTGTACACCCTTAGGGCCCTATCTTGCACGCCGCCTTACCAATTATGCCTGAACTTTTAAGCATTTTGTATTATTAAAAAAATAAATACAATTTCAAGTAGCCGATCTACAAGCTAACAATGTGTCGTTGTACTGTAGATAGGGCCCTTACTGTCCTGATCTGTCACAGTCACACACATGCAGGCATGGTGTCCCTCCCACATTCAAGAAGCCTAGATTTAGTTAACTATTCTTGCATTTTCCAGATTGAGGCCTTAAAAACAAGTGCATCAATCCATCCATCCATCCATACATCCATCAATCAATCACCAACATCACATAAAAAAATTAATTAGCCTATACTCATCATACATGCTGTGAGATGTCAGAAGAGCTTTAGTTTCAAATATAACAATGTCCTGCATCTATTGCTGTATGTTCTTGTTATTGTACATTCTCTGTTGCCTGTTCAACTAGGTAATGGCTGAAAGGAATGCATGTTTTTGAGTCATTAAATTAATCCATAGCGTGATGTACAGCCTTCCATAAGCGAGCAGACCGTTCATGTCCAGCAGGCATAGTTATGCTCATGTAGGGGTTTATAAATAGCTAATGTACATACATGCTCTATTTGCCTGCTGAAATGGATATTCTTTAAACAAACAAATAGGCGTGACCTGGACCGTTGATGGATGGATGTGTAGTTACCATCCAATAGACCTCTCTGTAAATGACAGAGATGGTTCAACAGAAGCTTAACGGCCACAACACTAATATGGGCTCAGACACAAACTACATTATACATGAACAATTATCATGACCTCTGGATACTATTGTGTACACTTACATGTTTGTGTGTAGGCTATGTGTGTTTGGCGGTGGGGGGGGGGGTGCGTGCATGCGTGCGTGTATGCGTGCGTGCATGCGTGCGTATACGTGTGTGAACGTGTGCACAACACTGCACACGCTTGGTGCACAAGTGTTTTCTCATTATAGATTGGTCAATACATTGATTTGCTAAAAAAAACACACAATCAGTACTTGTAACTGCCAGCAATACAATCGCTGAGGCGATCTCAGGCTGTGGCTGGTTTGCCAGCTCATGAATAAGATGATAATTTGTCCCACTAGGGGCACGGACTATTGAACCAAGACTCATTTACCTCCATACTGTGACAGGAGATGCCTTGAATTTGCTAGTGTGGATGTGTATTTGTGTGTGTGTGTGTGTGTGTGTGTGTGTGTGTGTGTGTGTGTGTGTGTGTGTGTGTGTGTGTGTGTGTGTGTGTGTGTGTGTGTGTGTGTGTGTGTGCGTGCGTGCGCGTGCATGCGTGGTCAAAAGGGACTCTTGCAACTGCATCAAGGTCAGAGAGAAGGAGCAGTATTCATTATTAGCTAGCTGAAGCCACTGATTGTGCACTCAGCTGGAATAGAGTTAAATACACTAAAGATAGCATAAATGCAGATATATCACCAGTGAAAAATACAAGTCTTGGACCAGCCTATATGACATCAGTCATATATGACCTATACAGTATGACAACACATTTGACTTCCATTATTATAAATGAAAGTTAAAAACATTCAAAATAAATCACACTCATGTGAAGTGAGGGGCGCCCACTGTATTTATATCAGCCATATGACGTCTTACATCGTCACTTATTGCCCTAAACAAGCATTAAAGTCCATAGACTTGACTGGCTCTAAGGTGCTCTCTAAAGTGCTCTAAACAAACCGCATAGACTTGGCTGCCATATGACGTAATCTTCAAAAGCGATGCATTGGCGGGGCTAGTGCCCCTCAAAAATATAACCTGTGAAAAACAATTTGTGGAAGTACTACAAAAAAAATGCCACTAGCTAAATTATCTCCAGACAAACACATACACATATGCACATTACAAACCTCTTATAGATGGCTAGCTCAGATGGCTCTGCTAATGCAGAGCCAGGCTGTAAAAAGTAACTAAAGCCCAATGGTGGATGTGCATGGCTTCTCTGTACTGTATAAATTCATAAATTGATCCCCTTTTCTTAGTCGAACCAAAAAGAAAAGCCCTAGCCACGACTGTCTTCACTTCTTTGTTCCATTTCAAATTAGACAAAGGCGAAGGTCAAACCTAACATTTGAGGTGTGCAGCAATAAAACTGTCTGCGGGCCCTTGCTCTACACTGGAGCCATTTTCTTGTCAAATGGAAAAATGTTCAATCTACAAAACACTGATATAACACTGAGCATAAAAGTACTAGAGAGAGAGAGAGAGAGAGAGAGAGAGATGAAAAGACAGAGATGGGATAAAAAACAAAAGAAAGCACTATTTGGTTCTATGAGGCCCTTTGTGGGGAGCAGAACACAGAGAGGGGAAGATGCTATCGCTTTACTGTTTTGGGGGGAATGGACGGGCAGGCGCGCGTGCGTGCACACACACACACACACACACACACACACACACACACACACACACACACACACACACACATCAAGCTGAAGTTAACTGAAGTGAGCTGCAGATTGCTGGGTCCAGCAGATTAGAGATCAGATGAGAACCAGAAGCGTGCAACAAAGAATGTGTTGTTTCTTCTCATCGGTCCTCAGGACGTGAGCAGACGGATGGAGCAATGTGGAGACAGAGATAGGAAGGCAAATGGGATAAAGGGAAGAAATGAAGACACAAAGTGCAGGAAGAGGATACAAGGTAAAGATGGGTATAGTAGGTAGAGGTGGAGGGATTGGCAGGAAAAGATGGAGAGCTGGTGAGAAGGGGAGAGAATGGGAGGGAGGGAGAGGATCGAGGGGAGGGGGGTGACTACTTGATCTAAACTCTCTCATTGCCCGAAATCAGATAAGAGGCCATTTAGACCCAGTCATGGTAAGCTCAAGGTCAGACTACATGCTTTACATTCTCCACTAAAGGAAAAGTCTTCCAAAATCTTCCAATCCAAAATAATCCCCATTAAAGAGCAGATTTTTAATTAAACTCGCTTTTTTTCTTTCCCCGTTCTGCTTCACAGACTTTTTCCCATCTCATGTGTTTTTCCCCCCGTTTAATCTTTCTTTCCCATGGCATAACTCTTTCCCACACTAATACGAGAAGAAAAAAAAACGTCCCTTTTAACCAGCGTCAATGGCTTGTTTCATATCTCTTATCGGCGTCTTGCGTCTCTGTTGTGTGGGATGATGTGGGTTTGGTTGGGGGTTGCCAGGTCCTCCATGCCTACTGCCCGAGGGGTAAACACCAGTTCTCTTGACCCTCTGGACCACAGAGCCTACCACCCACGCTTCAGAACAACGCCTGGAAACATTCAACACCAGAATGGACTTTTTATATGGGACCATTTTGGCCGTCCATCAAAAAGAAACGTTATCAATAAATCTATTTTGGAGCGAGGGAACGGATGTTTCTCTGTTTTTGTCTGATGGAAGGTCTTTAGAGAGCCATGATGAGAGGATTATGCCCTCCAATGATTAGGGAAGGGATGAATGGGTATTGAGATCATGTGTGTGTGTGTGTGTGTGTGTGTGTGTGTGTGTGTGTGTGTGTGTGTGTGTGCGCGCACAGCCGCACACACAAATTTAATTGCTAATTTTTCGCGTGATGAAGGTTTCTACTGGGACGTCCTTAATTTGCCCGACCAGAAAGGAGAAGTAATTAATCTAAAACTTCCCAGACCTCTTGGGGGGTATAAAGCAGACCAAGAGCATGAAACAACAAAAAACAAAAACATCTCTGAATAAAAAATAGCAGTAGTTGACCATTGTCTCTGAACAAATACAATCCTATAATGTAAAATGTGTTTTCATTACAGTATGAGTTTATATGGAGATGTAATTCTTTCCCCAGTTATAACCTAATTTTGCTGCTTTATTTATAGATGATGCTGTTGTTGTGCTGCAGCTTAATAATTAAGACCTGTGTATCACATGTTTCTGTTTTACAATGTAAAAACTATTGTCATCATGTTGGATTCATATTGGGTCTGCAGACCAAATATGCGCAGATTCTTTATGGAGTGCAGTGCAGTAATTCCGGTTGAGGAAACATGACAATGATAATGTAAATTATTACATTATTATTTTCCTCTGATACACATCTGAGAATGTTGTAAACATTTCTTTATGGTACCGTATTAGCCATATTGGTCAATGGTCACACTGAGAGGGTTAAACTTATAGGGTATCACTATCATCATTACACACTTCTGTCTTCACTCATTAAAAAAGGCGTACTTTGGAGCAACGTTCACAGAGCACGAATATAAACTGAAAATGGAGAAGGGGACAGAGAGCTGGAAGGAATGATACACAATAAGGATGAGAGGTTATGAGATAGAGGAGGACGGAGGAAAGAGAGACGAAAGAGAAATAAAGATAACAGGATGAAAGGTTATAAGGAGAGAGAGAGAGAGAGAGAGAGAGAGAGAGAGAGAGAGAGAGAGAGAGAGAGAGAGAGAGAGCAAAGAAAGAAAAGAGATATAGCTAACGAGAGGAAGAGCCTAAACGCAAAGGCGTATACGGGATGTCCCTGGCTGATTTGACCTGTAAGGTCTCAT
>NC_137876.1:35404676-35417176 GCF_963924005.1 Protomyctophum bolini
GTCACGTTCAATTTCAAGCTTTGGCGGAAATGGTAAATGTCAAAAATGTCGGCAATTTCGGCGTGCACCCATATTTTGGCGTACGCACGGTTGATAAATGAGGGCCATAGGGTTTATATATTGTCAATCTATACAGTGTGTTGTAATGCACGTACAATATATATGAGTCCATGTAGATTTTGAATAGATCATACATATTACATACAGTACAGGTGATAAATGAAAGGAAAAACTTGAATGAATGATTGGAGAAATTTGGTCTCTTCTTTCTCTCTCAATGGAAAGATCTACATAAATGGTAAATGGTGCATTTATATAAATGGTGCATTTATATAGCACCTTTATCCAAGACGCTTTACAGAGATTTAAGAAGTGCATTACATTCACCCATTCACACACCGATGCCGGAGGGAACCATGCAGGGCACCAACCTGCACATCCGGAGCAATTTGGGGTTCAGAGGCTCAAGGCTCAAGGACACTTCAACACTAACTCTGGGGGAGCCTGGGTTACAATTTACAATTTAGGCATTTAGCAGACACTCTTAATCCAGAGCGATTTACATTAAGCAAGAACAAAAAAGCATGGGAATACATCACATAAAAAGCATTTATCATGAAACATGCGTAAGCTAAGAAAGTAACAGTGGAATATCTATATAATGAAACTATACATATATACTATACTATGCTATACATATGTACTATGACGTGCTATGACTACATACAATGCAATTATAGTGCTGTCTACATAACATGGTATAAGTCTGTATCAAATGCTATCTACAGAAATGCTATCTAAGGGGGTAGGGTAAGTGCTATGGGCCATGATGGAGTCTGAAAAGGTGGATTTTCAGACTACGGCGGAAGATTGGGAGTGATGCTGCAGTTCTGACTGCAATGGGAAGTGCATTCCACAGTTTTGGAGCCAGAAGGGAGAAGAGTTTGGGACGTGTGGAGCGATCTACTGGGAACTGGGAACCTTGCGGTTGCCAGTTCGAACCCCTGAGCCTACCCCTGAGCCACTGACGCCCCAGTGGGTGAGAGGGTTCATTATTTGGATAGCAGGTGATACCAGCCAAGGTGCATTGAAGATGTTCTGATATGGCCCACTGTGTAAATTCAGAGGACAAATTCCAGATATTTATTGGCTTTGAAAGTTCCCTTGAGAACTTTCAAAAGGATCATCTTTTTTTTTTTTTTTTTTTTCTAAATTTTTTTATCCCACGATTTTGTAACCCAGTTTTTCTTTTCACCCTGTGCCAATTATCTAATGTAATCCTGGGCGCTACACTTCCTCTGCCAACCTGGGGGGGCAGCGGACTGACCTCATGCCTCCTTCTATGCATGAGGAGTCCAAGCTGCTTCTTTTCACCTGACAGATGGGAATTTCCCCGGCCGGACGTAGCGCGTGGAAGGGACACGTTATTCCGACCAGTTCCTTCCCCCTCCATCAGGCGCCCCGGCTGGCCAGGGGGAGGTAGTTTTAGAGACCAGGATTACTGCATGTTTTTGTGAGGGTATCTACCCTAGGGGACACGGGGAGAACATGCAAACTCCACACAGAAAGGCCCTTTCGCCAACCCCCGCCTCGGGTATGGGCACTGATGACGCGGAGGAGGGAACACGCCGCCAGTGCCCACAGCGTCCCCAGCGGGAATCGAACCCAGGACCTTCTAGCTGTGAGGCGACAGCACTACCAACTGTGCCACCGTGCCCCCTTAAAAGGATCATCTTTGATGTACAATCCAACACTTGCACATGTTTGGATATGTACTAGCCTATGTTCATATATCGGCTCAGATCGTGGAGATTGTGTATATGGTGTATTTTGCCCTGCTACAAAAAAAAGTAGGACAGGTGACTTGTTGTATTTATGCATAGGTACTTTAAGGTGTATTATGGATGTTGTATTTGCTGGTTCAAAATGTAACATTGATGATGTGGTATTGAAGTGTAATTTTTATTTCTGCATCTTGGCCAGTTCCCACTTGTAAAAGAGACGCAATGTGATTTTACTGGTTAAATAAAGGTTAAATAAATAAATAAAATATTTGCAAATGTACAAATACCACAACAACAAAATAATGGGCACACGATTATTACACTGTCAGAGTGTTGGTACCATAGGAGAGATAACAGGCAAAGGTGATTCATGCAAATTAAGTAATGCAGATGTTAAACAATAATGTGACTCTTGAGAGCATAACATGAAACAAAATTGATCCTTAAGGGTCCATTTGGTTTCATTTTTAAAGAGTTAAGAGTTAAAGATCTATAAGCGTCCACTTGGTTACCGACTCTGCATCGTTTTGCTGGGGACCACCTGGACAAAGCTGGTGGTCTCCGGACCACTGGTTGAAAACCACTGTATTACAGCACTGAAGTGCATTAGAAATGGATGAATTTGACCATTCTATATTATAAACTGATATAATAGATGTATACATTCGACCTGCAAGGGCCCTCCTGGGCCTATCAGTGTACGGTTGGCTCGGGCCGACACCTTCACTTCCAATATGACATTATACTGTACATCATTATTACATCCTCCAGTCGCCTCCCACTGACACCTCTGTTATTATTCAGCTGCCACCTCCCCCAGTTGGGATGTCACTCAAAACTGAGAATGCTTCATCGCCACTCAGATCCAACTTCACTTTGATTCCACCACAGTTTGATCCTCGTCATTTTCAGTCTATCTTCACCATTTCATCTACGTTCTCTTTCTCTCTCTCTCTCTCTCTCTCTGTCTCTCTTTTTCTCCCTCTCCTTCTATCGCTGTCTGTTTGTCTGTCAGTCTCCCTCTCTTTCCCAATTTGCCTCTCGCTTTTTCCCCCTCCTTTAATGAATGCTGGTTTAATTGAACGCACCACTTGTCTCCTTTTAATTTCGGCGCTTGCTAATGTCATTAATAATGTATGGATATTCTAATTAGAATCTGCCCCCATCACTTTACTGTGTAAACACTATTGATCATCTGTTAATTAAGTTTTAAATATCATTGACGCTGCGCATGGGGATCGAAGGCGAATGTGAAAATGAAAATGCTCATCAGGCTTCGCACACAGCCGTTGCGCACATGAAAGGTTACACTCATTAGGAAATAACAGTGATCCCAACTCTCAGTTAACGTCAGTTCCGGGGTGTTGCTCTCATGGTATGTATAACCCACTGACGCAAAGTCAACGCGCTCGGTACAGTGGTGGAAAAAAGTATGCGATTGTTTTACTTAAGTAAAAGTATCAATACGGCTATGTAGAAGTACTCCAATACAGGTAAAAAGTCTGAAATTCAAAATGTACTTGAGTAAAAGTACAAACGTATTGGCATGAAATTGACTAGTACCAAGAGAAAGTACTCATTGTGCAGAATGTCCCATTTCAAGTTTCCAAATGTATACAAATATTTTGAAAAATAGCAGATCTACAAGCTCACAATGCGTCGCATCGTGACACATTGTGAGTTTGTAGATCGTCTATTTTCAAATGGGTTGAAGTGGTTAATGTATGTTTTGAAATAATAATCAAATTAAAAAAGTAACTAGTAAGTAGTAACTAAAGTTTTCAAATATAGTGGAGTAAAAGTATACAATATTTGGATCCGAAATGTAGTGTTGTATAGAAGTAAAAGTATTGGAAACTGGATTGAATAGAATACTCAAGTAAAGTAAAAAAATACCTCAACATTATACTTAAGTACAGTACTTAAGTAAATTTACACCACTGCGTAGTGCGTGCACTCAATATCACCCTCAATCAATCATTTGTGAGAAGGTGCATGGCACCATAAATTCAGAGGCGCACGCACGCACTGTACAGTATATTGATATTATTCACGCTTAAACATGACCAAACAAACACCCATGCATGCCCAGTGCTGTAGCCTAGGTCACGGTCACGGTATACCATAATTAATCCCTGCACGTCATGCACAAGTAAAGGCTACGCTTGCGTGTGGATGAAATGATTAGCAGACGGCATGTGCTTTTTTCCCCAAAAAATATTCCCCACGGCATACTACGTACAGTATATAGCGTATAAAGGTAGAACACACCACTGTGCAATATGTCCACAGAAAGCCACAAAGACACATGCACACGTGCACACATATACACAGACTGCAGCTATGTTGAGCCACAAACAGTGAAAAGAGAACAGGCTTGGCTGGGATTGGGGGCAGAGCCCAATGCATACCAAACAGGCAGGTACAGATGGCAACCTCAGGGCTAAACACACCCTGTGGGCCTGTGTGTGTGTGTGTGTGTGTGTGTGTGTGTGTGTGTGTGTGTGTGTGTGCGCGCGCGCGCGCGCGCGATGCATGCGTGCGCAAGAGTGAGTGTGGCTAAGAGATGCACCATGTGGAAAAAAGAGAAAAGGTCAAGTGCTTGTCTAACTGCTAACCACTATTCCTCTATCCTTCCCTTCCCCTCTCTCTCTCTCTCTCTCTCTCTCTCCTCTTTCTCTTCACATCAGTCTTTCTTTCACCCCTCTGTCTCTCAACCCCCATCTCTCTCTATGAACTGATTAACTGGCATTAATATTCTCAGACAGAGGATATGTACTGTAGAATGCTTTTTTAATACATGGTGTGAATTAAAATACAAACAGCGTGTGGCATTACCTTCTTAAAAACTATATATATATATATATATATATATATATATATTACAAAGTGGTTCAATAAAATCTATTTCTATTCCATCCTGGGTGCATTAGAGTTGCTTTGGTACCCCATGGAGAGAACATATTTTAAATGTATTTATTCGTACTGGGATTCTGAAAAGATAGATTTTCTTTAATTTTCACAATCAAAAGTTGAGAAGAAATCTGTGCTTCAGGGCTCACACCACCAGCATCCATAAAACTCCTTTCTTTAAGCTGTTGGCTACAGTCACCCCCAAAGCCCTACTGTGAGTACTTAGTCATATGACGAATAGTGAAGATACTAGCCTATAGCCTTCCAGCTGTGAGCTTGTAGATCGGATATTGTTTATATTTTGTTCTATTTTTAAAATATTGAAATGTTCTGAATGTTTTTGAAAATGTCATGCCCAAATAATAGCATTAATATGGTTAATGGAGTGAGCATTATTTCCATCATGGCAAGATGGCCACTGTTGGGAGGCAAGAGACTGATGGAAATCCAAAACTGTAGTTTTCAGGAAATGGAGAAAAAAAAGAACCTGTGATGCAAAATGTGCGAAAAGTTGCAAAATGTGCGAAAAGTTGCGAAATAATATGTGATAATGCGAAAAGATGCGAATTATGCAGCATGTTGCGAAATATGGGAAACTTGCAAAATATGCGGAATATGCAAAAAGTTGCAAAATATGCAGTGTTTTATGTGATTTTATGTGGCGAAATATGCTGGAAGTTGTGAAATATGTGGAAATATTTGAAAAAGGTTAGTCTGAGGACGCGTTCTGAGGACGCAATCTCTAGAATTAGTAAGTGGTTAGAGGATGACCAATAGCATTATTTATGAAAAGAACTATGAAAGACAAAAAGATGAACTATGGAGTGCATTAGGATTTTACTGTGTATAATTAGGCTAGTCTATTAGAATGTTTGAGCATTTAATTTTGGGTAATTTGGGGGTAATACATGACATGACTGCAGGCTATTTCAGTGAAGAGCATGCATTCATCATTGTCAATCACTTAATCTGGAGGCTGATCTGTAGTGGGTACCTGTAGGTACTCAACCGAGTCAACCCCAGTACTCAAGTCAAAGTAGCCTATAGACAGTAGACACTCCTGGTCAAGTAAGCGAAAGATGCTCAGTCAAATTCAGAGTTACAGTAAATTACTGGAGTACTTGCAAGTATTTTCAAATTGTACAAATTACAAATACTGCACATTTTCTTCTTCTTTTTTTTTAATCTATCCATTGCGTATTGAAATTTTGACATTTTCCAAATACACTGAAAGAGTGAAAAAACAGATCTACAAGCTCACAACATGTAGCACCACTACAGGTTGTGAGCTTAAAGTACAGTATTCAGGTAAATGTAGCCTACTTCGCTATACTATAAACCGATAAGTGCAGTGTAAACTAAGATTTGTATCAACCAGATTTCATACAAAAAGGCAACTATAGAAAATAGGGTGGACATATAGAAGATGTTTGTGTGAAAAACATTTTAAGTAGCCTAAGTGATTATTTAAATGAAATAAAGGATATTGGGTGTGTGTAGTTTATATAAACAGATTTCATATAATTTTCCACAGTCAACCGTTGTGTCAGCTGGGTGGGAGCGGACAGCAGTCCGCAATATCAATGCAATATGAATCCACTTCATGTAATGGTTACGTTCACATTAAATTGGACTAAATAGGAACAATAAGAAGCTCATTATTGGATCCTTAATCTTAGCTATACAGTAGTGTGTGTATTGTAAATGGAGATAATTTAAATTACATTCCAGCAGGCTATTTCTGTAAGTGTGCTCACTGCTCTTTTTCTTTCTTTCTGCCGCCATTCCATCCTTCCACCCATGCAAGTGCTGCACTTCACTTTGACAGGTCACAAATTATAAGATGTAATGTATTATTAATGTAATTTACATATCCCCAAAGCATGTAATTATGCAGGTAATTGGTACTTGAATCAACAAATTTGTCCCTTAATCAGGATTCATTCATGAGAATGAATGAGAATACCTTGCAATTAAGTTTAATTTGAGTGGTTGCCGTTGGTGATCTGCTGTGAGTAAAAATTAGTAAAGGTTTATTTTTTTCATCTTTGAGTAGAAGTAATTTAAAAACCCTGATTCTTTGTTAAATAGATCCCATTAACACTGATGACCGAACTACTCCCAGCAGTTCCTGTTGTATTGAGCATACATTATTATGCAGTCAATTAATGGTAATGGTATACCTACTACTAGACCCAGCCTGCTTGGATTGCAGGCTTGCTACAGTATCCCTCCCTACCAGCAGGGGGTGATGTTGCTGTGGTAATAATATGATAGTATTAGTACCTATCCCATCAGTAATGCTAGATAGATAGCCCTATTTCAACTTTCTCTCTCTCTCTCTCAACCCTCCCCCCCCCCCCCCCGCCACACACACACACACACACACACACACACACACAGAAAATTCCTCATCATTTCCTTTCCTCCCCAGCTACACATAAAAATCTACCCTTCTAGGTATTTTCTTTGCCCTCAGAGTTAAACCGTGCTAACCAATTACTATACAACTCCTGCTTCTGTAACCAACGACTGGAGTCTATAGAGAGTTTGTTGATTTGGAAAATGTGCTTGCCTTGCGACTTGTGCGTGATGTGTGCGTTAGCATTAGTGTGTAGGTTTGTGTGTAGTGTACTGTACCTCTGAGTTGTGTTTCTGCATGTGATCGAGAGCGAATATACAGTATGTGTTGATGTGAAAGTATGTGCATGACAATGTGTGCACAAAATCAGCGTTTCTATTCCTGTGTCTGTGTACTTATCTTCACCACTGTTTGAGTGTCTCTGCATGTGCGCGCGTGCGTGTGCGTGTCTGTCTGTGCAGAGTTTGAGCCTCTCAGCGAGTGTGTTTTAGTGTGTTATCCTTTATGTAAACAGGGCTGTCGGCGAGGCTGGGAGTGTGCAGGTTGACATTGTGCTGAGTTGTATGGGAAAGAGAGCAGCGTGCCGTGTTTGTGGAAGAGGAGCTGCCTCTGTGGAGTCAGTCAAGCATGGGGCCAACCACTATGGACAGCACAAATCATAGATAGAATAACCACATTACTAGCACCCCCACCCCCACTCACATCACTACTCTCGTCTCTCCCACCTCTAAACCTGCTGTGCTCATTAATGTCACTTATTTTACTTTACTTGTATATTGGCCAGTGGTTCTCAAACATTTTAATTTCAAGGACCCCCAGATAGATATGTATTTGGGCACAGACATGGAAATCTGTAGGCTATACTGTATATTTTTGAAATATTTTAACAATACAAATCTTGTTTCACTTTTTCTTTCTACATTTATTTTTAAATAGCCAATCTCACAACGTATTGCATTACAACGCATTGTGAGCTTGTATTGACTATTTGCAAATAGCCACTTTAACCAAGGGTTAAGTAGTTGAACTGATTTTTATGCTATGTTACCTCATTTTGCTGGGGACCCCCTGGAAACCACCCAAGGACCCCTGGGGATCTCCAGACCCCACTTTGAGAACCACTGGTATACATGTCGTAGACGTAGGCTAGGCTACTTCATGTCTCATTCTCCCATTCCCTCTCTTAAAGGGACACTTCACCCTTTTTGCAAAAGAATATATGTTAATGACGTTTAGAAGCTTTAGAACACTTTCCTGGGGGTCTTTATGTGTGTAATATGTGGTTTTAGATATTTTAGATTGTAGCAGCGAGCACAGTGTCTCTGATGTCATGGACACTGGCCTTCCAGGACTACAATTCCCACAATTCTTTGGTGCACTGCTCCTCCTTGTGGACAGGGGGAGAGCTGTCTTACTGAGACAACATGTAGTCCAGGAAGGAAGTGAGCCCAGTGTCCATGACATCAGAGACACCGGGCTCACTGCTAAAATCTAAAATATCTAAAACCACATATTACACACATAAAGACTCCCAGGAAAGTGTTCTAAAGCTTCTAAACGTCATTAACATATATGTTTTTGCAAAAAGGGTGAATTGTCCCTTTAACCCTCACTCCCCCTCTCTGCTTCCTCTGTGCTCTTTTCTTTAATGGATTTTTAATTTCATTTTGATTTCACTATGTAGTAATACTTCTAATGGGTTTCTCCTCCGGTGATCGTCCACCCTTTTCTCCCCAACCGTTCACTCCTCCTTTCGACTCCTTGCCACCTTTCCTCTGTATAATGACCTGCCTTTTCTCAGTCTCTGACACCTCCCACTCGCTGCCCAGAGCAGGCCAATTATCCTACTATATCTAGCCTAGCTGTCTGTGCTGTTCTCACAGGAACACTCTTAATTTGCCAATATTCACATAGTCCAATGCTAAGCCAGTATTTCGATAAAAATACCTCCTCTCTGTACATCATTGGTGGTAAAAAATTACAAAAACAAGTAAGACAATTGCGTCCCAGGGTTTTTGTCCGATTCGCACATTTCAGGGACTCTCGACAGATTCACATCTCGCCCTCTTCGCTGAGGAGGTCACGTTAAATTTTCATCAGGCACCGAGCAATTCTGCTGAACCTGATGTTCTTTTCTAGAGAACAGTAGACGTTTCATTCTACCTCAATTGAGTTTTTGTCTAAGGAATAATACAGTGTAAATGTGATATCAACAGCCAGCTGTGTATCCCCCTACTTCTTTTTAAACTATGCATACTGTACCTAAAATCTCTACAGAGGAATATAGCTATAAACAAGCTATCACAATATAAGATATGAAGATATAAACTTTGATTGACCCTTGGAGGGAAATTCAGGTGTCATGGCAGCAACTACATGGTGAGGCACAGCTTGGAAGAACCAAAAAAGCCAATAATAATAATAATAATAATAATAATATATGTACTGTACAATCTATCAACAATGAGTGTGTGGAAGGATATGGTTTATAAATTGTCAATCAACAATATATATGAACGAAAATTATGATATTGTGGAAAGACATTGAGAGACATTCACCAAAAGAGGTATGTGCCTTTAAGAGCACAGGTTCAGAGAGTAAAGGGAGTGATTTCCGGTTCCGGGTTATGACTGGTGTGGAACTGGAAACATCTGTAAACTCAACGCACCTAAGGTCTCCTGTCTCGCTGTTTCTTACTCCTACACAATATAGTTAGTGCATTTCCCGTCAGTGTGTTGGTCGGGCACGTGACATCACGTGACATCATTAATAATAATAATAATAATCGTTATTGTCCCATTCATCTTCACAGGTCTGTTCAACAACAAAAAAAAAACGTTAGGAATGGTCCTGGAGATCCCTAATGTCATCAATATTGGCCAGCAACTCTACATCTGACCTCAAACCCTTAGATCTCCATATATGGAGCTAACCCCTTCTGACATTCCATATGTTGATATGTTGATCCCCATCCATCCTTCCTCTTCGATGTCTCCCTTTGACTGATACCTGTCCATTTAAACTCTAGACAAGCCTGCCCCAAAGTTATTAGTGCAGCCGCGCCCGGCAGCCAGTGAAAACTAGTTCTCAACAGGCCCGAAAATTAAGATCTTACCCCCCATGCCAAAGCACCAGCGCTCACCCAGCAGTCTGCTGTCATCCAGGCGGATATGTTGATCTGACCCCCCATTCCAAAGCACCAGCGCTCACCCAGCAGTCTGCTGTCATCCAGGCGGATATGTTGATCTGACCCCCCATTCCAAAGCACCAGCGCTCGCCCAGCAGTCTGCTGTCATCCAGGCGGATTGCGTGCACAAGACCTGGCCGTTAGGCGTCTTACTGGTTGTAGTGCATACAGTATATTTTAGTATCTACTGTATGTATTGCATTATATGTTTTTATTACGTAATATTTCCAATGTATATGTATATCTCTGCTGTCTGGAAAAAAACTCCTAACTCCACAGACGTGTGTTGGTTACAAAAATATTGTAACCAATATTGTACAAAAGCATTGATTTATTGGAGTTAGGTGGAGTTGGACAGCTTATTATAAGTATGTGCAAAGAAACAAATTACACAATGAGCAATACCCCAAAAATGCAGTCAACGAAAAATATCTCTCCCATCTCTGCCAGCCTCGAGGTGAGCAGGTGAGGACCTGTAACCGCTGGAGGCCACCCACAGAGACACTCCCACCATCAAAGTGCCAATGCGGTGCCATCTATCACAAATCATAATCAATAATCCAACTCAGTGCACAAATACAAAACCCTATTTGGCTCCTACAGCACTATTAGAAGAAAGCAATCCCAGGTGCTGTCACAATTTTAACCTACGATTATGTATTCAATGTTTTAATACATCAACGCATAATCACTCCGTGTTGCTTTAAAACATCACATCACGCGTGATTGAAAACTTTGCAATTAAAAAGATAAATCATTCAAAAACAGGAGGGCTTTCACGTAGACTTAGCATATAAACCCTTTCATGATTGATGTACATTTAGTAGGAGTCGCTCTACCGTCCACAGATTAGGATAGCCACTAGAGGCTTCATAATTACCTCCGGTCTACTGTCCAGTCCGTCCTCTACCCCTCCCCTCTGGTCAATGACCTTTGAGTCTGACAGACAGAGAGATGACTCCATTTTTACCCCCTCTATGTAAGTGACAAGGGAATGATAAAAGAGAGGAGAGAGGGATGAGGAAGCGAGATGGAGAGATGAGGAGCTTAGCAGGATTTGACAGAACGCTGTTGGAGAGAAGCAGAGTCGACAGGATGGATAGATCAGCGAAAACCAGACAGGAAGGATAGTGGTGTTTGTTTGTCAGTGCCAAAGGTGTTCAGTAGCTCCTTTCATATAGGCTATGTATGCTGATATATGTCGTGCCATGGGAGTCCTTTTATTGGAAATATTTCTCCCTAAAGTAAACAGTTTACTTTTTTTAAATTTACAACTTAGCTATAAGTATACTCTCATCCAGAGCGACTTACAAAGCAAGTGCTGCAAGTTATTAAAAGTGTCAACATCGGGATTATAATTCACACATACTGTATATAATTAAACATTGAAAAAGAAAGAAAGGATGGGAAAGTAATGTAATCGAAAAGGCTTTCAGACAGTTAAATGAACTGAAACTGAATTAGCAGGTACAGTATCTGGTTTTATCCCCCTACATACAATGTAATACAGATTACTGTACATACTGTACATACAAATCACCTTTTACTTTATTGAGCTTCAGTGATATATGCATGTAGATTCTGAACAATGTTTGCTAGGATGACCAGATGAGAATGGATGGAATTATGGACACTTATTTATATTTATTTTTAATTTTCATAGAGTTACAGTCTCCGCCATTGTTGTCAATGCTCCCAGAGCATCAATATTCAAATTCCAACGCTCTGGGCGCTCTGAATTTCCGAATAACTAGATAGCACCCTTGTGTGCTCTGGCGCTCTCCGATGGTATTTACAGGTATAATCACACATTCAGTGTCATTAATAAAAATGCTGTATGTAACCTTAATCAGGTCCTTAATCAGTGCAGTTCCTATCTCCGTGGCTGGCTGCAGCTACTGTAGTATACTCTTCCCTGTCCGTGAGTGCATCTTAGGAGCCACAATGGTCATGGCTGTAGTTGCTGCAGCACTACAGTTTTACGACTGGATGTTCAGCGGGTCCCGGGACACCAGGCCCCATGTCACTATCAATGATGGATGGTTTATTTTCGCTCCGTAAATGTTTTAAAATGTCCATTCCAAAATGTTTTAATTAAACAATGTCATTGCCATGCATCACTGTCACAAGCAGTTGATTGTCAATTCACTGCACTACATGGAAAAACACATCATTAATGTAGGCATTATTAGGCTATAACAAATCAAAACTTGGGTTTCAGGGTCAAACTGGATAGGATTCGGGACAGCTGCC